>NC_133658.1:117052082-117229505 GCF_037893015.1 Macrotis lagotis | reverse complement strand
GAGAATCAGGTCTGCAGACTCCTAAGCACAATGTGGAGAGTCAAGTTAACATAAGACCTAGTTGGAGAAGGCTAGATTTCCTGAAGAGCAGCAAGGGAGGACTGCAGCTCTCTGTGTTTTTTTCCCTTTGTCATTTTTCAGTTTCTTTCAAGATGAGGATGTTCTACCCTCTCCCTTTACCCCAGCAGTCCTAGCCATCATTTTTTTTCCTACCTTAAATTTCATTTGCATTTATGTTAATAACTCCACCCTTCACCTTTCTTACTCCTCCTAACCCTATAGACAGACCTTTCCAAGAGCCCCCTAAAAAGTTCCAAAGGTAGAATAAAGATAAAAGATAAGACATCTTTTTAAAGATGATGATTGCAAGTCCTGTTATCTCCCCAGACGTGGGAGGTGAAGAGTGGGGGAGGGGAGAGAGAGGCAGGAACCGATTGTTACAATGTATTTATTTTTTAGTCAATAAAGGTCCCCCCCCCCCGCCCCACTAAAGTCAGACAATGAATATTTTATTTTAGTCTCGTAATTTCCATCGAGACAGACCTTATAACCCTTCGCCTCCAGCGGAGCTCCAGTTCCCAGCGCCAGGCAGTCCTCCCCCACTAGGACCCAGGGAACTGTATTAAGCTCACTTTCAGGAGCTGTTTGTTGACCACATTCACGTTCTGAGCCCTGAAGCTAAAAGCACTTTACACCATAAAATAAAAGCACTGTCTTTTTTTCTAAAAGGTTACGTCTGGAGGCCACGATGCTCATACTTCATACAGAAAACTACTGAAAAGACTATGAAATCCTCTATGATTTACGCTCTCTCACTGCATTAGGGTATAGATCTACTCAGCTCTAAAAATACGGTGGAGTTTCTAACCGACGTGAATATATGTGCATTATTTCAGAAAGTCTGTTAGAAAACTTGTCAACACATTATAAAGCATAAACCAGAACTTGGCTATTAAATACGGAGATCAGAGGCAGAATATATACTGCAGGAAGTCCTGGGAAAAGTCTCCCCCATTGGAGGGGGGGGGAAGGGGGCTATTAGCAAAGAGTTTATATACAGAATACACCAAAGGTTTAGAGAGAGCCCACGGACCATAATTACAACATAAATGGAATCAGCAAAGGCTTTACAACCCTAAACGCAGTTAACTGGACTGCCAGAAAATAATTTTAATATTGTCATAATTTATTACTCTCCAAAAGCCACTTCAAGAACGGTAAATATACTTATTGTGTATCCAAGTGTTCTCATTAAGCTGCTCCTTCAATCCCCCCCCCTCTACAAAACACCTGCATCATTCATCTCTGCTTACGTTAAAAAAAATCTCTTAAAAGATCTCGTTTATTAAAAAAAACTACCCCCCCCACCAAAAAGTCCCCCCCCCCCCCACCTTTGAAAAGGTTACGTGAACTTCAGGTACAGTGGGGAAGGAGGCAGCGGGGATGGTAAAGAAAAAGGCAGGACTCGTGGGGGCATGGATGGATCAGATGCCAATACAGTCATGATCATAATCCAGACGGCATGAAATATAGCTTTAAGGGGAGGGAGGGAGAGTTTCCATTTAATTCCGGGCATTTTATGATGGTGAAATTAAATATATGTTAATGGTGGAAACGTTACTGGTTGCCTCTCCACTGACACACACGAAAAGCAGCTGCAAAAAAATGGGCTTTTTAATGTATGTTTTAAGATGTGGTTTAGGAAGTAACCCCCTGGAATCTCAAACAAGTGCAGTAATAAAGCAGACCTACTTGTAACTAAGTGCTTAATTTCCTATGATTTTTTTAAGAAAATCAATAAAATGTTGCCAGTTATTTATTGGAAATAACCACAGATAGATGCCCTGATATGTACTGGCTTTGGAGAGCGGACTATTGTGTAATGAATTGTAATTCAGAAGACTGTTAAATGTGAACCACAGAACCTTTCAGAGGTAATAAAGTCATTACTTTTTACACTACATCCAGCCCTGAAAAGCTTTATATACGCCATTATAGATAAATCATCTCTATTTCCACCATACACAGACACCTACTTCTATACCTTCTGTATAAAGATGGACTTTTAAGGAGTGATGGTACAATATTCAAATCGGAAAACCCTGGGTTCTAAAAGAACGAGACAGTTTGCTTTTGTTACCTAAAAATGGCTTTTATTGTATTTATTGCATTTATTTAAATGGAACACTCAGTCGAACGACACCCCCCTCTTTCCTCTAACGCATTCCCCTTCTTCCGCCACCCCTCACTCTAAGCAATGACATTCATCTGGTAGCTCAAAGGCTGTTTTATAAAGAACAAGACAAAAATAGACAGTAGGGTAAGATAGATGCTGACCTGCTCTGGAGAGCCATGAAAAAGAGGAAAATCCTATCAGGTGCATGCTACAGAGCTTTACTGCGAACGATCCCTTCCTGCTGCTGAGCAGGGTTGGAGGAATTTCCCCCCCTCTCAAGTGTAGAGGGAAACACACGCACACACACTCGCACGCACAGCAGACCGCACACGGACCCCCGCTCCTCCTCCCAGCTCACAACTCTCCTAGTCCTGAACCTCACAAGCCCCTGCTTCTCTGGGAGGCTGCGACGAAGCCTCCTCGGCGGGGGGAGCCAGCCGTTCCGAATAGCTCTAAAACTTTGGGAAGATGACACCCGCATCCCCGGCAGCGTGCACACAGGCCGGGCTGGCGGGGACAGATGCGCGCGCGTGCCTGCGTGCAGAGTGTGAGTGTGGGCGCGGGGGGCGCGCGCGCGTCCCCCGAGCGCGGCCACGACCCCGCTCCCCCGGGGCGGTGGAAGCTGGAAGCACCAGCTTTAGGTGAAGGGTGAAACAACCCCCCCCAAACCCACCAAATCCAAGTCCCCGGAGCATCTCAGCGGCCACGGCCTCTCCCCCGCCCTCGGCTCTGGACAGGTGAGGGAGCGGGAGAAGGGCCGGGCCGGGCCGGGTCGGGCCCCGAGTCGTTCAGTCCGGGCCCCCCGCGGCTCCCGCCTCCCCGGCCCCCGGCCCCCCGGCCCCCCGGCCCCCCGGCTTCCTTCCTCTCCCCTCCGCGTCCGCGGCTCCTTGGGGGAGGGGAGGGGGCCGGAGGCACATCTGGCGGCCGGGCGCCGCCGCGGGGAGGGGGGCACGTTTCGGAATAAACTTTCCCGTCGCAGGGGGTGCTGTTGCCGCACATTTACCTAAAACTGAAAGTATCCCACGCCGGAGAGCTGCACGCTGTCTGACAGCGGCGGCAGCCGCCAGCGCAGCCCATGATTGTGCGTGTGCGTGTGCGTGTGTGTCTCTGTGTGTGTCTCTGTGTGTGTCGTGTGTGTCTATGTGTATGCATGTATGTGTATGCATGTGTGCGCGCGCGCGCCCGCGCGCATTAAAGGCACAGGGTCTCATTTCCAACAAGTATCTCCTAATTTCGAAGTTTTAGCAAGAGGGGAAAAAAAATTTTTTTTTTTTAAAAGGAGAAAAGGAAGCTACCGGAGCCGGATGCTTTCGGGGTGCGGCGGGGGCCCGCTCGCGGGAAGGGGGCCGAGTTCCTGCCAGGGTTGGCAGCCACTTTTCTTTTCTTCCCCGCCGCTTTTGTGAGCAAACTGTGAGATGCCTCCTCACCCGCTCTCCGTCCCTTTCTCTTTCCTCTCCCCGGTAACGTCACGGATACAGCTCTGCGTGTTCAAAGATGTCTTAGAGTCTCTTCTCCGGCTACAGTCATCATTCATTCATTCATTCATTCATTCTCTGAGTGTGTTCTCCCTCCTTCCTCTCCCGACTCCCAGTTTTTAAGTGAGGGAAGACGTCCTTTCCTCCCCCCCCCCCCCCCGACACCTCCACCACAGAGCCGTTTCTCCCCTCCTTTCAGCGTGTGCGGGTGGGTCAAGCCTTCGTTTAAAAAAGAAGACGAAGGCAATGTTTTGGGGAGTATCTGGCCCCCGCAGGCTCACACACGCACACACACACACACAGCCCCCTCCCCGCCCCCCAGCGGGTACCTTCCAACCTTGCCGCTCGCAGGCTGCTCTCCTGGGCACGCCGCTCACTCGCAGGGTAAGTTCCGCGGCCGCGGCAGCTCCCGCCTCCGGGAGAGCGGCCCCGCGCTGCCCGGGCCCCGGCCCCGCGCTGCCCGGCTGGCTCCGGCCCGGCTGGAGCCCGGGACTGGCCCCGCTTCTCCCGGCTTGTCTCTGTCTCTCTCTCTGGCCGGCCTCCGCGGCTCCTTCCTCGCGAGCCGCCGCACCTCTCCTGGGCTCAGTCTCCCGAAGGCTCGCTTAGCCCTGCTTCCACTCAGACCTGCCCTCAGCCCGCTTCGGGGGTGGGGGGAAGTAGGGAGATGGGCTGGAGCTGGGGCTCCCCTCTCCGCTCACCCCCACCCCGAAGCCCCTGCTCGGACCTCCGGGGCTCGCGCCCCTGCACACACACACAGAATTCCTGCCCTCCTCGCTCTCTGTCTCCCGGACCTGGGAGCCCGCGGCTCCTGGAAGCCTCTGCCTGCCTGGCTGCCGCGGAGCACAAACTTCTTTTACAATTAATTCTTCCCCACTCTCTGCGACACCCCCTCCCCACCTTCGGGGCTGCTCTCCTCGGGCTGCAACTTCGGAGCTCAGTTATAAACTTCTGGGTTTTCTTTTCATATTGTTATGGGGGGGGGGAGGGAGAAAAGTTTCAAAAAGTGCAGCTTGCTGTGGGCTTTCACTTCTGCCGCAGCACGCAGGCACGCGGGGCCGGGGGCGAGGCTCGCCGGGGAGGGGGGAGGGGGTGTGTGTAGGGGGGTGTCCTACGGCAGCTCTACCTGGCCACCCCCCGCCTTTTTTGCATTTCTTCGCCCCTTTCTACGCACATCTTCAGCGTGTGACTGAGGCGCCTCTATTTCTTTTTCGAGGGTGGCGGAGAGACCCGGGAGGACGTCCCCCCCCACCCGCACACCTCTCCCCTCCCCCTCCCCTTTCTTTTCTTTCCTCCTGGCCATGCCGTCTCCTCCTGTACTCGGCTGCGGCCACTTGTGAGCTCCATGCCCCCGCGCCTCCCCTGCCCCCCTCTCGGCACCACCTCCTCCCTCCCCACCCCCCCATTAGGCAGCTTGTGTCTGGCGTCTGGAGAGCCCCCCCTCCACCTCCCCCTCCCAGCAGTGTCCATTGGCTTGTCCTGGTCTCTTTTTCATGTCCAGCCCCTGATGTGTGTCCATTGGTGTTAGCCTCCCCTTCCCTCCTCCCCTTCTCTCCTGCTCGCCCTGCCCATGTTTTGTATGTCTCTGTCCATCCAGGCTCCTGACGTTCAAGTTCGCAGGGACGTCACGTCCGCACTTGAACTTGCAGCTCAGGGGGGCTTTTGCCATTTTTTTCATCTCTCTCTCTCTCTCCCTCTCTCTCTCCCTCTCTCTCTCCCTCTATCTCTCCTCTCTCTCTCTCTTTTTTTTTTTGCCCCAAAAAAAAGCCATGACGGCTCTCCCACAATTCATCTTCCCTGCGCCATCTTTGTATTATTTCTAATTTATTTTGGATGTCAAAAGGCACTGATGAAGATATTTTCTCTGGAGTCTCCTTCTTGCTAACCCGGCTCTCCCGATGTGAACCGAGCTGTAGTCCGCCCGCCGCCGCCGCCGCCGCCGCCGCTGCCGCCGCCGCCGCCGCCGCCGCCGCCGCCTCCTCCGCAGCCCACCATGTCTCGCCGCAAGCAAGGCAAGCCCCAGCACTTAAGCAAACGGGAATTCTCGCGTAAGTAACCCGATAATCATAATAATAAATAATAATAATCAGGAGGAGGAGGAGGAGGATGAGGATGGTGGTGACGGGGGTGCGGAGCGGAGGATGCCGGAGGACGGGCGCGTGTGCACGCCTTTCGCTTTATTTTTGAGAAGGGGGAAAAGAGACCGCGTCCAAGTGAGGTGTGAAGAAATTAAACGGGGGGGGTGCACTTTGAGGGAAGCCGGCACCCCTGTTTTCCTTCTTTTTCCCCTTCCCTCTTCTCTTTTCTCCTTTTTTTTTTCAAATTGTTCTCGGCAAAAAGAAACGCTACGCTTTCCCCCTCTTTTATTTGTAAAATAATTAATGATAATCATGAGAGTGACTCCCAGACCACCCGGGGGAACAGGAGAAGGGGCGAGGGGCTTCTTTCTCCCACCGCCGGAAAGGAAAAAAAAGTCCAAGGCTTAAAAAAAAATCCTGGGAAGAAAGAGGTGAGAGTGGACGTCGGACGCCGGCTCCCGTGGTCAAGTGTGGACCGGAGGGAAAGTGATAGCCCTGATGCTAATGAATGGGAAAGTGGGACTGGGGGGGGGGGAGGCCCCGCTCGCCTCCTCCCGCAAGCCTGGCGGAGAGGCGCGGGGGGGAGCGGCGGCCGGAGGGAGGCGAGGGGGTTGCGTTTGCAACGTGCGGGGAAAAGTGGCCGGTCCTTGCCTCCTTTTGTTTCCGCTCCGAGGTGGGTGTCTGTCCCGCTGTCTTTTGTGCCTCGCTCCCTCCCTCCTCCTCCTCCTCCTCCTCCTCCTCCTCCTCCTCCTCCTCCTCCTCCTCCTCAGCCGCCGCCGCCGCCGCCGCTGCCGCTAAAGGGCAGCAGGGGCAAGGGGGTGGGGGGAGGGCTGGGGGAAGGGAGGGTGGGGGAGACGCGGCTGCTGCCTGGACTGGCTGGCCCTGCCTGGGCCGCCTCTGCCGCCGCAGCCCGGGCCAGCCTCGGCTCTCCGCCGCCTTTCTTTCTCCGGGGCCAAGGACCGTGGCCCCTTCCCCTCCCCCGCCCCCTCCGCTCCTCACCCCGCACCAGACAGACAGGGAAACGCGCCCGGCAAAACGCAAGACGACTTTTATTTCTCCTGCCCCAGACAGAGAAGCTGAAACGGTCGGGGAGGCTCTCTCCAGCGTGCGGCCCGCTCCCCCCCTCCGAAAAAAGGGAGAAAATCCGCACGCCCTGGGCGCCGGGGGGGGGGGAGCCAAGCAAACCCAGCAGCCCCCCGAACCCCTTCTCTCGCAAACTTAGTCTGCAGGCTGCGCAGAGAGGGAGCGAGGAATTCCCTCCTCTTACTATTTTTTGGAAGATTTTCAAAAAAAGTGGAAGTGGATTTTGATTGGGAAAAATCTCGTGTCTGAATGTTTACAAGCACCGCGTGTGCGGGAGCCTCCTGCCAACAAACAGATACAGGACCCGAGCTCACCAAACCAGACTGAGGAGGAGAAAAAGCGGCAGCGGGGCCACTTTCTCTCTCTCCCCCTAAGCCCACCTCAGACAAGAGCAGAATGAAAAGTAACCCAAAAAATCCGATGCCCTGGAATCTGGAGGAAAAAGCCACAACTTCGTCTCCTGCCTTGTCCCCCTCCCCTCCCCTCCCCCAACCCTTCTAAAGGACTAGAATGCACAGCATCCCTCATAAATAGGAAAAGAGGTCCTTTGGAAAGGCGAGATTTCTTTAAAAATGGTTTTGCAGAGCTAGGAGGAACAATGCACACTTCCACCTCCTTCCCCCTCCCTGTGCTGCACCCCTTTGGATCTCTCTCCCCTTTTCCCCCTGCTGAACCAAGTAGGGGGAAGGTTTCAAAATAAGCTTTCCTTCCACTTTGCTTTGGTGACTGCAAAACTCCTTGGTGCCGCCGAGACGAAGTGGGGGGCGGGAAAGAAGGGGGGACTCGCTTGATTCCTAAGACCAAGTTTGCGTGGAGGCTCACAGGCTTGTGGAGGGCTCCGGATCTGCGGGGCTCCGGGGCAATCCCCCATATACTCTCTGGCTATCTACTTTCTCCCTCTACTCTATCTGATTAGTCTGGGTTGAGGAGTAAGGGGGGGGGGGTGTAGGTGGTTTGGAGTGTGTGTGTGTGGGGGGGGGGGATGTGTGTCAGAATAGCTATATTTGGCTGTAAGAACTGCCCTGGCGCTTGGCTCGGCCTGGGGCAAAGTTTGAGTGCTGGGGGAAAGTGTAAGGGGAAGAAAAGCCCCGTCCGCCCCCCCCCCCCCCCCCCCCCGTCCCTCAGCGCATTTAAAAAAAATGTTTATTAATGTTAATGACTCTCTTCTCTGGTTGCCTTTTTAAAGGGGGGGTGGACTAGCTCTGGCTCAGTAACTTGCCTCACTTTTGAAGATCCTTTGCCTTCTTTCTACCCACCCCCACCCCAAACATGTTGCAGGATCCCTCCCTTTCCCCACCCCCTTGCATCCCTCCCTCCTTCGTTCCCCCATCCCCATCCCCCACTCTCCCCTAGCCACGCCGGATACCGAACAGACCGGGTGCGCGGCGATTGGAAGTTACTATACTTTCAGGTACCCGAGGCGGGAGGGCAGCTTTTTTTTAGGACTTAGCAAAAAATATCTCTATATGACTATATAACATCTATGCTCGTATATATGTACTATATTTGTCTAGTTTAAAGGATGAGGATGGGGTGAAAAACGAAGGTGAGGTTCTCAGAAGGGCAGCCTCTTGCTTCCTAACCTCCTGAGCTTTCCAGCAGCTTCATCCCCTCCCCATCAGTCTTCCACATCCCATACCCCCATCCCCTTGGATGGACAGGGCAGGCAGTTATGTGGCTGAAGGGGATTCTCCTGTTAACTTTTTAACATATGTGGGGTCATGGAGGGGGTTAGATGTGGGGAGTTGGCTACTATCCCGCCCCCCCCCCAGCCTAAATGTTGCAGTCGGTCGCTAGGAGGCAGAACAAGATCAAGAAAGCTCAGCGAACTTGAACCTGACCACTACCAACCCGCCTTCCCCCAACCCTTCCCCCTCACCCCTCCCTTGAATCTTCAACGTTTTCCTCGGCGGGGGGGGGTGGTGGTGGTGGTGGATGTATGGGGGGGGAGCGTGCGGCCGCGAACCGCAGGATCCCCCCTCGCCCCTTTTCCTCTTATTTCTTTGTTCTTAATTTTGGCTCTCAAAAATAAGAGGGTTCTTGCGGGGGCCCCCGCAAACCACGCACGAGAGAGCTCTGGAGAGAACAGAAGCGCGAGGCCGGGTCGGAGGGAGCGGGGAGGAGGGAGCAGGCCGACGGCGGCTTGAGAAGCGCGCGGCTTCTCCGCTCGGAGGGCGAGAGGCCCGGGCCCGGGCCCCGGCCGGCCGGGGGCCTGCCCCGGCTCCCCCTCCTCGCGCCGCCGCGGCCCGGGCCCGCACCACCGTAGTCCCGGCCATCCCGCTCCCGACTGCAGCGCCGCGGGCGTGCTCAGCAGTGACTAAGCAGAGCGCCGAGGCGCGCTGCGGACGGCAGGAGGACCCGCACCGGCCGGGCTCCCCCAAGGCGGAGCGGCCGAAGGGGCGGCAGGGGCGGGGGTGCCTGCCCGGCGCCAAGACCGCGGCTCCACTCCGGGCAGCGGGAGGAGCGCAGGGATGTCTCTCTTTATTTTTAAACGACTTTCTCCCCTCCGGCTCCCTCCGGCCTCCCCGTCCTGCTTCCACAAACTAGCGGCCGAGAGGCGCGCGGCCCCGGGCCGCGTGCAGGGCCGGTGCGGGGCCCCGGGGAGCCCCGGCTCCGCGCGCCCTTCGCGCCTCCCCCTTCCCCCTTTCCACCGAAGGGGAAAGGGACCGGGCGGCTTCTGCACGTGTCGGCGGCGAGCGCGGCCCGGGAGCTCGGCTCTGCACGCTGCTCGCATTGTGCTGGCAGCCTCAGCCAGTCCTGCTTCCAACTTCACTTTCCGCACAGCGCCTCTCTCCACTTGCCCCCCTAACATTTTGCCCACCTTTACCCCCCACCCCCAGTGTCTCCCACCTCTTTCGCTTCTGCCTTTCTCGGGTTTTAGCTTTCTTTAAAAAGCCAATATTTGCAACCTCCCGTTCGTTTCCTTACTCTGACAATCAAAGAGATGCACTTGGAAAGCAAACTTGAAGAAGGCATCTCTCTCTCTCTCTCTCTCTCTCTCTCTCTCTCTCTCTCTCTGTGTCTCTCTCTCTCTCTCTCTCTCTCTCTCTCTCTCTCTCTCTCTCACTCATCTCTGCTTTTCCCCTCCCCCCTGTTCCGCTTCTCCCCCCCCCCCAGCTTTCCTCCCCATTTCCCTATTTTTCTTTCCTTCTCTTTTTCCATCTCCTCAGCTGAGGCAGATCAGCGGCTGAACCCGGAGACATCTCCAGCCTCGCTGTGTGAAGGCTGAAACATCTCATTTCTCACTTCCCATTTCACGGGAAGGAGAATTGGTTGTTAATTTCATTTCTTTCTGTCTCTTCAGAGCTCCTCCAGAACTCCCTCCCCCCTCCTCAGACCCAAGTTTATGGGGGGGGGGGGGTAGGGTGAAGGAGGGTAGGAAAATGGAGTGGGGGGGCGCGTAAAATGGCTGAGATTAGGAATGTTTTTAGGGGAAGAGAAATTTGCATTAAAATACAGAGAAATTATCTGATGCCCAGAAAGGAAATGTTGATTGCCACTGAGAAAAGATGTCAGTGCAAATCAGTGGCTAAACCAAGGGAATCGTATTTTCCTATTTCCTTTGTGCAACCACTCTGTCTGATTTTTTAAATAATAACAGCAATAATAAAAACACGTTTTGCTGTTTCTCTGTACATCTCTAGCCAAATGTTTTGCAAGGAACACGGTGTTAAATGTATTTCATACATTAGGATATAATTCTTGTTAATTAGCAATAATTTACGTTAAGAGCATAGAAAATGTTGAGGTTACAGGTTTTATATCTGTACATTTGATCATCTTGTTATTTTCAAGAACTTTGCCTCCTATAAAATTAATTAGGTGAAATGTGGAGGTGTAATCAGCAACCTCTGAATTACCACTTCATTTCCTGGTTTTGATTGTAAATCAGCTCAGTCACTACATTTAGAAGACTTTAACCAAGTCTGTTTTTAATGTGGTATTACCTATAACTATTTGAAATCTAGAAGAATTTTTTTTTACTGTTTAATAAGAATTCCAATTTCAGAAGTCAATCAGGGTCTGGGAATTAAAAGAAACCTCTTGAATGGAATATTTTTGGCCAAGATTCCAGGTATTACTGATTTTAATAGATAAATATTTTTACAGTATTTTTTCCTTCTGGCTTTACAGCTTATGACTTGTGATTAACATTTAACAATATGATACATTTATCTCTATTAAAATAATAATTACTTAATTTAGACAGGGAGAATCTTGGAGAATGATTTCCCTGTTTAATTAACTCACTTTTTTCAAAATGCAAACCAATGTTCTCAAAAAAAATAGCCGAAAGTTACAATACAAAAAGCTCTTATATTTTTTATTTGTTTGTTTTAGTATAGTATCCAAGTCTATTGTGCATTTATTTGCCTTTTGGTCAGTAAGTTTGAGAAGAGAAACTCAAAGGCTAAAATTGTTGTCTTTATTAGCAGGAATATAACCTTCATATTCCTGTGGTTGACCTTATGTTAAATTAGGAGCAGAACTGGAGGCTTGAAATTATGGAATCTATCACTGTGCCCTACTTGGAGCTCAGGTGCAGTTAGGTAGTGCTCTCTCAATATTATTTTACCCAGCACAACTGGGAGCTACTCCAGATCTTCCCCCTCAATATTCAGTCTAGGTAGGGTTGAAATAAATTTAACCTGAGTTCACTGGATTTTTGCACTTTATCAAAATCTGTTCCAATATTCTACAGTCAAATTAAAATCTATTTTTTGATTCTCTGTGGCTTTAAGTTCATTAAATGTGAAATTGGCAGCTTGCTAAAGAAGGTCAGACTGATTAACTGTTTGAGAGTTGTATATATTCTACTCCCTTTCATTAACTGACAGTGTTTGGGATGGGTTTTGCATTTTGCAATGCAATTTGTTTTTTGTTGTAGAGTAAGCATTGTGTTTCATGAGCAGAAACAGAGCAACCCTTTTTCCCCCCTTGCAAGGTTAAAATGATAGAAGCTATTCGACTAGGTGCCAAGATATTTCAGGGCAAAGTTTAAAAAAAAAGGGGGGGTGGTGGTAAGAAGGAAAGCATGTCTTTCATGCCTACCTTGTTATACCATCCACTGGTGATTGTGTGTGCAGAAATAGCTCCATAATGAAGCATTTTGGAGCCCATTCAGAAAATTAGTCAACTTGGACAACATTAGAAGTATTTCAAGTTTAAAGAAAGGACTTCTCAGCGTTGTTATGAAATGTGGCATTCAGTTGACCATACTGATTTCTCTATCATGAGGGCCACCAAGCACAAACACGTTTAGAATATTTTAGGCATTCCTTTCTTCAGAATGGAAGGGGGGAAAAGACTAGTTGGCTTATTTCCTTAAGTAGTCAAAAGTATCCTATTTAGCTAATGTGTCTAAGAAGAATTACCAGTGAATTTGCTTTAAAAAAAATGTGGCAGAGTTTAAAGTGAAGGCCTGGCTGTCTCTTGGCAGTATGAATTGTGCTGTATTATGATTATTTATTTAGATGCTTTTGCAGGTAAATGTTCTCTTCCTTAGGACCACCGTGTAAATGTAGCACTTTTTGCTGTTTGAGGTTCCAGGTTAACATTTTATGGAAATGTACCTAGCTAGATACACTTCAGAGTGCTTGCATTCAGACATACAAAGGTGTGTTACTTTGGTCTACCAATTTTGTACTTGGGAAGTTTAGAAATCAAATCACTGATTTAGGGGAAAAGAAACATATTTACTTTTTTGGTCCACAATAATGTGGCTATATCTCTTTTTTTTCCTTTTTTTTTTGGAGGAGGTTATGTGATCCTTTCCTCATCATATTAACCATTCAATTAAAAAATACATTTGGTTTCAACTTCCAAACCAGGCAAGTTTTCAGTCCATGTTTTGTGTAGTTCTGTATATTGGGCAGTTTCCTAAAAAAATATGAGGAGCGGTCTCTTCGATAAATTCATTTTCTTGTTGATATCAACATTCTCATAAATTTTGTATGTTTATATTTTCATGGCATCTTTTTTTTCTTTTAAAGTCCAGCTACATTTAACATATTGAAGAGGGGTTAGATTGAGGATGGAAGAATTGATTTCCCCCCCCTTTTTCTTCTGTTTTCTTACACCTGTCTTTATGTCTCCCAAACTGCAGCCGAACCTCTTGAAGCCATTCTTACGGATGATGAACCAGACCACGGCACGTTGGGAGCACCAGAAGGGGACCATGACCTTCTCACCTGTGGGCAATGCCAGATGAACTTCCCACTGGGGGACATTCTCATTTTTATTGAGCACAAACGGAAACAATGCAATGGCAGTCTCTGCTTAGAGAAAGCTGTGGATAAGCCACCCTCACCTTCACCAGTCGAGATGAAAAAGGCATCCAATCCTGTGGAGGTTGGCATCCAGGTCACGCCAGAAGATGACGATTGTTTATCAACGTCATCTAGAGGAATTTGCCCCAAACAGGAACATATAGCAGGTAAATCAGAAGCAAGGAGAAAAGCTGTTTGCATGTTTTCTTTCCATCTGCAATAGGGATTATAACTAAGCACTAAGGAGTGGTGGAGTGCTTCATGTATGTAACAATTCACAGTAGCCCTGTAATGTTGATCCTGTTGCTAATATTCAGAACACAGAAAAATAAATATTTTCCATACCACTGAGTAAGATGTAGGCTACCACACACACACACACACACACACACACACACATGCATACACATGCATACACATACACACACACACACACACACACACACACACACACACACACACACACACACACTCCTGCCCTATCTAGATCTTCTGAGACTCCATTCCCCCCCCCCCCCCCCCCCCATTTTGCAAGTGCTGGTTCCTTGCCTGGTCCTTGATACATCATGCCCAATTTCTAGGATCCACCATTTTCCACCTTGGTGTCTTGCCTACGATAAAGTAATACTATGGGTTTTAATGGGTCACCTAATGATCTTAATGCTTTAAAATCCCTTACAATGATGGTCAAGGGGAGAGACTAGTACCGAGGCTTTCCTAAACTGGAGCTTGTTTGGCCCGATGGTTGGAGGGGTGGGGAAAGAGTTAACCAAGCTCCGGGGCTACCCTTGGATCCATATTGGCTGTCAGCAGTATGGGGCTGTAATTAAACACAGCCCGGTGGCAGGGATGACACCGCGACCTTGACTTTAAGATGCCATTTTCGACTGGCCAGGCCAGAGTAGAGAGGGCACTTTCTGAAGCGAACAGACATGCTTATTCGAAAAGTTTAAGGGCATGTTGGAAATTTCAAAAGGTTGGTTTGACAGGAAAGGCTGCTCTCTGCAGCCTGCCTCCTCAGCTAAATGATAAATGCTTCTCTGTGCTCTCTCTTGTCTCTGATGTGGTTTTGACAGATGTATCTTGATTTTGTTTGTGGTTTACACAACCACATGTCACCCTTACAAATGTCCAGCCCAGAGTTCCACTGTTCCTGTTCCAATATGATATAAAAATTCCATAAAATATATGTATAGATTCAGTAGTGCCCTTTTCCTTAGCTAATTTTAACTAGAAGGCACCTGGATGTGTGAGTTTCTAAGGAGTTGAGAGAGGAAGAAGGGAATTCAACTTAGTAGACCTGAAATTTCCTTCATCTAGGTGTGAAAGAGGAGTCCCCTTATGGGTAGATTCCTAAGCTTCGAAGATGCCCCTTAAAACATTTTTATGAAACTCTGGTGGCTTAACATATCAAACCAAGTGTCTGGATGATCTAGCAAGATAGAAATGTAATTTCCACCAATAGAGCCCTCCCCTCAATCTTTCCCCATAGGCAAAGGGAAGAGAAGGGTTGGCTCAGTTTGAGAGAAGGCAGTGCATGTAATCATTTGATACACTGGAGCTTGTCTCTCTGACTTGGTTTGGCCACAGAGTTGAACCATAATAGTTCAGGGGGCCTTAGGGGATTAAATGTCATATTTCTCTCTTCCCCCTGGAATCTAATCATTAAAACCAAACTTGGCATTTGTATTTTTTTTATAATGCTCATAGTAATAACATTCAGATCCTCCACCCGACCCCCTCCCCTCATTTTCAGTTAAATGAAGGCTCTGCTACCAGTAAAGATGTATTTGGAAAGTTTTTTTTTTCATCCAACGTATATGACATGTGGGTTAAAGATTTTTTTTTTCCTAGAGTAGTTTGTGGCAGTGACCATATCCATGTGCTGTCTGTGATTTGAAGGAAAATGAACAGAAGTGTAAGGCATGATTAATGAAGCAAGAGCTAGTGGAAAGGGATTTGTAGTCTTTGGAGATCCAAAGCCATGCTAAATCACCAAATATGGAGTAACACTTGCGTGATGTAACATCATATTTACATATTGAACTGCTCTGTTTAAAAGACAAAACACAGTATCTGTCAAGCAAGAATTAAAACCATACTCCTCACCGTGGTCCCAAATAGGTTGTTCAGACTCAGATACCCAGCTCTAAAATTCTGGGATTCTGTTCATGGAGCAGTGATATAGGAAGTAGAGGAAACATTATATTTTATATCTATATATATATAGAGAGATATCTATATCTATATCTATATATATACATATATAAAACACATGTTATGGTTATATGTGTGAGTGTGAGAAATGGGATTGCCAAATAACGAGACAATTGGAAATAGGTTGTTTTTATCTTGGTGGTTGTCATAAAGGTTCTAGTCAGTTTTTATTATTAATATCTTTTTTTTTGCAAAAGATATTACAATGTCTATGTAGTAAATAGGGGAGGAGAAAAAAGTGCTAAATGGTTACATTTTTATAAGTGATATTTGAAAATAATTAAATCTAATGCTAATAGTTTTCATAAGTAAAAGCAATATCTTGGGTATTTATCTAGGTTCATAAGTGAGGCAGTCAAGGTGAAGGTAAAGCTTTCATGCACTGATAATTTGCAAGTCTGTGATTCTTTTCATTGTATTTAATCCCCTTTCCCCATCCTGGAATCACTAAACATAAACAGTTTGGGCAGATCTCAAAGCAGTTATGTCAGTAGATAGAATCATGGTCTCTAATAACTAAGATTAATGAATGAGTAGTGTTCTATGGTGAAATTAGCATTCCAATCCATTGAGGACAATATGACTGTAGGTACTTTGGGGTGTCCCTGAAGCAAAGTTTAGGAAAGTCAGTTATCTACTACCAAATGTATTTCTCTAAAACACATGTTTTCATAGCTTCTTTTCATTTCATGATCAGGCAAGAATGAATGCTAGTAATCATTCAAAAGATATTTAGATATGCCATTTGAAAGGAGAGGAAAA
The DNA here is from genome assembly GCF_037893015.1 of Macrotis lagotis. Taxonomy (NCBI): domain Eukaryota; kingdom Metazoa; phylum Chordata; class Mammalia; order Peramelemorphia; family Peramelidae; genus Macrotis; species Macrotis lagotis. The sequence continues at coordinate 117,213,448 of NC_133658.1, read as the reverse complement.
GCAATACTGTCTTATGAGGAAAGGAACACGATAAATTGCCAGAAGAATGTATTTGGCAACCACATGAAAAGGTAGTCAGCTAAGTGGGTTTTATTAAAGTATTCTAAGTTGAATTTGGATACAGTGAATGCAGTGTGCCATTTTATAGGCAGGAAGCTGAAATGTAAGACTAAAAGACCGTATTTCTGAAGGAAATAAAGCTTGGGCTCAGAATAAGTCAGAATCATTTAAACCTACAGCAAAATGATACAGATTTTAACTGTGCATGAGTCTTTCAAAATAAATATTTTCTTGGGAGGATGATTGTTGCTGTCAGATAAATGGATGAGCATAATATCAGCTTATACATGTACATGTGTTAAGACATAAATTTATTATATATTGTTGGACTGAATTTTCTCAAATGCATCGAGTAATTATTTAAAATTTGTTATAGTGGTCTATTATCATTGCAGAAATGTCAGAAGTTGAACAAAAAATTAATAAATTATGTTGGGTAGGTCTGTGGAGGCAGCTTTCATCAATAGGTATGCCAAATATTTACCACTAGGTACCAGCAGCTTTGAATTTGTAGCTAGGTCTAGAAGGGTTTGTTTTTTCAGTGTCATATTTTACAATGGAGGGAAATATTAACTGAAGTACCTAGAGATCACTGAATGTAAAACTGCTGTTCACTTATTGAAGAGACTAAAAAATATTTACAGTCTTATGGTGTCTGATTTGGGGTTTGGAGTTTGTTGAGTATAGAAATCTATAAGCTAGAGATAGTTTTATGAAGGGGGAATGGGGTGAGAAATGAGATGAAGGGAGACTGGCTATAGGAATATTATATCATTTTCTATTTATTAATGACTATATTTGTATCAGTATGAATGTTTTAAAATTGCCTAAAATGGTACAAATCAAATCTATATAAAGAAATATGAACCTACACCTTTATCCAGTGAAAACTAATAATCATCCCCAAATAAAATAAAATAAATGAACCGATTACTTAAAAGATAAAACAAATGTCAAAAGCTTGCATTTTTCAGAATTCATAAAATGAAAATAAAAGGCTTTCTTTTGTACCTTCCTGAATTTTTGCTAGCTCAAACCGAACTGAGAGATGTATCTGTGCATTTATGCTATAATTGTAAATGAGACTATAAATTACAGTGGCCTGTTATGACTATTTTCATTCTTCCTTATTTGTTTGGTTGTAGGTAGAAATTACTGACATATATGAAGTAGTTTGCACTGCATCTAAAATCAACAACAAAAACCAATATAGTATTCTGCCACTGAAAAAATTCCAGTTGAGTATAATATCAAATCTAGTATAATATTTCTCCTCTTAAATATCTACTGGTCCCCATCAAAAAATAATTTTGGCAAGCCAGCTATCAATTTGTGAGGCCACCACCCAAAGGCTTCTGGTCATGAGTCTGTAAGTCCTACATACAAGCTGTATTTGTAAATAAGACAGAGAAAGGTTGTGAACCTGCAGCTTGGGTGTTTTGTCAAAGTACAATGTCAGAGAAACTCTTTCTAAGACAAATTGTAAATAGAACTGTCACAGTGATTGCATGATTGAGCTGCAGAAGTGTCTTACAATTGTTGGCATTGTCAGAGGACTTTTGAAAGCTTAATTAAACACAGTGGCCTGTATGGCTGCTAAATTTACTTTGGGAAAGGGGGAAAAAATGCTAAAATGTAGGCGATCCAAAAGTTCTTCAGATGTTACCCTTTTGGTGACACATAAAAGATGCATTGTTCATTTTCCTAGTAGCCTTTTATAAATAATAGTTTTGAGAATTGGGCCACGTGATATGAAGATCATCCTGTGTATGATGTAGGGATTGTGTTAGTTTTTCTATCTCCTGCTGTTACAGATAGTTAATGTAAAAATGGCCTTTTATTGGAAACACAAATATGTATTCACTTCAAGAACAGGAGCAGAGGGGGAGAAAGTTTCCTTCCCATTCTATGTGTCTTTTCTATGAAAGTATATAAAAAAAAGAGCTGTAATTTTTAAAATCACGCCATTCTCGATTGCCTTGTAAGTTGTGTCTTTTACTTTAAGAAATCCGAAATAGATTTCCCCACACCTTTCTCCTTGGGAATGTGACATTAAATTGTGAAGCTGGACATTTGCTGCAATGGAACTGGATGTAAAATGTGCTCCTACAAGTGTGGGTTAGGACAGCAGGCAGTCAACTCAGAGCAAAGAATGGCTTAGGTGCATAATAGTGTTACATTTGTGAGCCCTTGAATATCATTCATTTCCCATGCAGCCTCGGTATAGTTTCACTCTGAACTCTGAGGATTACATTTGGAGGTTTGGAATAAACAAGGAACAAATTAATAGGAAGGCATGCAGATTTATGTCACGATTTCCATAATTTCTGAATGGAAGTTGCTTATGGAAGGAACTAGGTTTAATGCTGACAGTTCCTACTTGTGTGAAAGTGAAATTCAGAAATTCTGGATTACATTTGGGGGATAAAAAATGAGGTTGAACCTAGGTAGACTTCACAGCCAAGGAGATTCACAAGATTTCGTCACTTAGCATAAATTTAATCTACATTTGTTGGTCTGTTCACACCCTTTATTACACAAAGAAATCACTTGACAAAATTCACCCCAAGCGCAAGTCTGTTTTTATATACGGTAGTACCAGCTCTCTGCAATAGAAAGCACTTAGCATCGAGCTGGACACAACCTGGCACCTTGCCACTCTTTAAGCATGAGATCTAATCACTAAGGATCTTTAGTACCTTTCTACTTGTTCAGATTTCATTTGGGTCGTGGCTATGTCAGCAGTTGCGGTTATTACAAAAAAAATTTTAAAAATATTTTTTAACTCAGTTGATATTTTTCAGCAGAGCATTTTTAAATGAGGAAGGCTTTACTTTATGTGCAATTTCAGGAAGGGGGCACATTACTAGAAGTAGTCCATTAAAATATGCCTGGACATAGAATTTAATCAATGGTGACTAGTATTTTTTATTTGCATTACAATCAGAAAATTCACTGGGGTTTGTTGGGGAGAATGCATGCCTTCCTTTTTTCCCCTCTTATGCAGAAGCACATTGAAGTTAGAGCCATTTATCTCTCCTTCCAACGTCTATGGAGCAGTGGTCAGTTTTACCAAATTTACTTTTGCAATTTACTCCGGAGTTTCTTAGACAATGACCTAATTAAATTCATCACAAATCATCTGACTGCCACAGGAATCATTTTCTGTCATAAACTAATTTCTAGGAAATGCAACCTGACGAATACGAGCTTTAAACTCTCACCATGTGCTCCTAGAGACCAAATAAAAATATGCCAGCATTATTGAAGTCAGTATGCATGGTGCCAAACTCAATTTGAAGCCAGTAAACATCATACTGTATTTCTAATCAGCTTTAGGATGTAATATATCCTATATTGGCTTCTCTGGAATTTGTTTCCTGGTCTTTACTGGCCAGCTGCATTCATTGTGCATTTTTTAAAACATTTCAGAGAAGGCTTTTGCTGTTCTTAGCAGGGTTAGTAACTTAGTGTCTGTTGCTCAGCTCATTCGTCATTCTGAGATGGCATTGAGTTAGGTTGGCAAGGGAAAGATTTGAGGTGTGGGGTGTGGTGAGGTCACTTCTGATCCCAGCAGGGAATTGGTGTTCTTCATTTGCCTTTACAATAGGAGTACAGTTACTGTACCTTGGAGCGGCTCTCAGGTGCGAGCTCAGATGGGCGCATGTAAATGTCCTGTCAGTTGCAACACAGGAATATTAATGTTTCTTCCACCACCACACTATAATAAAGCTGTACACAGCAAGCTTAATATGCAGCTAGTCTGGGGAATTGTATAAAACTTAGATAGCCTAGTGTGAATGACAGCAATGTAAAATGTTCAGTGTGCCACACTCTCGGTTCTAGTCTCCTTTGATCTAAGGCAAAATGAAAACATCATCTTTTTTCCCCTCTTAGAATTGTCTCCGTACACCTCCCCCCCCCCAGTATTTTTTTTTTGGTGTTGGAGTGATGAAATGCAACATTATTTGTCACACATGATTCATTTCATTCATTTGATTATTTTATATTGTATATATATATTATGAGTTCCCTTTCCCTTTTCCTCTTAAATGTATCTGATTTGAACAAAGGAAATACAATAAATATTTGTGGTGAATTACAATGTTTTCTTTTCCCCATTTAAAAATAAAACAAACAAACAAAAAGCCCCACACAAGACAAATCCAGTAGTGATCTGGGGCTTTTCTGATTCATTTGTGCCTCCTTACAAACTAAAAATTGGAACTCTGTTAAAATATCTTACCATTATATTTTTTGAGCCCACTGTTTGAGCTTTTAAAGAGGATTTCATAATGTGTTCATTTAACAGAATCAACAGCTGTCAGAACCAGTTGTGGTAAATTCACAAAATGTACAATGAAAAATACACACATTTCCTGAAACAAAACACTTGGAAAAAAAATTAGCTGCCAAGAACTGATGGATTAGAAGTTTGCAGACAGGGAACCAAAGTGTTTCATCTCTTTACTCACCCTAGAGACTATGCTGAACCTACCTGATGCAATGATGCTGGAAGTTGTACCTGAACAGGTTGCTGCTTTAAGTTAGGACAAATCTACACTTGATGTGTACATGTAAACTAGTTGATGCTTGACCCTTGTCTCTGTCTCTGTTTTCTCTCTTTTTCTCTCTTTTCTTATGTTCTCTCTCTCTCTCTCTCTCTCTCTCTCTCTCTCTCTCTCTCTCTCCCTCCCTCTTCCCCCTTTTTCTTCTTCCTTCCCTTTTAGATAGGCTGATAAAATATTAGAATCCTAGATGTGTAAACAACAATTATATGCACATAAAGGTGAGATGATCGGGTCTGTGTTTCCTGTGACAATCAGTAGTGAGAAGGAACCTTTATCAAACCTTCCTTCAGGTAGGCGTTGGCAGAATGTTATTCAGACCTGAATCAGACTCAGTCAGTGAATTCCCAGTGGAAACCTCGAGCATGTATGTTGATGAAGGGGATACCTAGGGACCTTTGGTCAGTCACAATGAGTTTTTGTTTGTATCCTCAGTCTTCTTAACATCCATGATGAACAATTACACCTACAATTTGATTTTAGTTTTAGATAGAGTCCAGTCCACTGATTAAAAACTCCCATTAAAAATAAAGAATAGAATTATTGTAGAGCTTGAGAATGTGATGAAAAAACAAAACAAAACAAAACATAGTTGATGGTTGTGGTTTGCTTCCTTCATTTTTTTAAACTTCCTAAAAACACAAATTAGACTCCTGCCAAGCACCAGGGTATTTTAATTCATATCCTTCAATGGCTCATTTTCTTGATAAGTAATGATGCATAAAAGCCACCCCAAAATCACATCTGTTAATTTTTAGAGAGAAGGTGTAGCTTAGACCAGCCCTTAATACCTACCCACAGATGGATTGTCAAACACCACACTAACTTCAGGTCTGTATGCCGAATTTCATGGGCAAAAAAAAAAAAACCCAAAAAACCCCCAGAGACATACATATATTTTTAAATGAATCTAGTATTCTACTGTTATTATTAGGATTTATGAGATAGATGGATATACATTTGAGGGGGCAGTCAGAATAATTCTCCCCTTTCACCTCATTTACAGTCAAAAAACAACATTAACAATAAGAAATTTTAAAGCTGTTGAGTGTGTCCTTTCTCCACCCCCATCTCACCCCAAGATAAAAACTGTTTTTTCTCATTCAAAAGAGAACATTGACTATTGTAGAATGATATAAAGTCCAATTTTTTATAATAAACCATAACCTTCCCATGTTATGTTTTTATTATGTTAAGGGAAAAATCAATAAGGAAAATTTTAATTCTGATAAAGATACTCTTGGATCTTTGAAAACAACTGCTGTCCTTTTAACTAAAACATTTGAGGCGCTTCAAAGACTATGTATTTCTTCTGATCTTGGAGCTGTGTGACTGGTAGGAGGAGAAAAAAAATCTTATTCTACATACAAGTGGATTGCTTAACAAGTCAGCACAGACACATACTTGTTTGTACAATAGAGATAAAAATTCCTGTATAAAAATAATGCAGTTGCTGACAGCAGGCATTGTGGCTGGGTCTGTCTCTTTTGTGCTGGTCCAAAGCCTTGGTCCATCCTCCCCTTCTCTCTGCTCAGGGTAGTCTGTCTCTATTGCTTGCTGAATACTGGCAATAAGTTAATTGCTGTTTGTGTGTGTGTGTGTATGTGTGTGTAATACATATAAAAGCATAGTATTTTTTTAAAGGACTATTTTGAGTTCTTCTCTTTGCATTCATTCCATTATGCTTTCTGGGGTGTGATTGCATGTTGGAGGGGAGTGGAGAAAGTTTTAATAGGGGGAATGACTTGAAGGCAGTTAGAGAAAATTTAGCCTTCAAGTTCTATTTGCTTTGTTGTACAGTTCTGGATCCCAAACTTTTGTTTTTAATCTAATTCTGATTTACACTATCACATCCCATATCAACCCTCACTGAACTCTCCCCACATAAAACTAACATTAGTGTCAAGTGGAATTGGTCAAGATGGTAGACCTGTGGCTCATATAGGTGTTGGTTGATCTGAATTTTGTGCAGTTCTGAATTATTTTCTTTCTAATAAATATTTCAAAAAATATGAAGTTAGGGAACAGAGCACTGAAGAAAGAGACCCAAAGAATCAGAGCTAGCACTTCATGTCATTCCTTCTCCTCTTCAGAGATATTGCAGGTAAGATCAATTTTAGGAAATAGCTTGGGGGAGAATAATGGAGGGGGGGGGGAAGGAGAGAGAGAGAGAGAGAGAGAGAGAGAGAGAGAGAGAGAGAGAAGAGAGGAAGAAGCAGAGAGAAAGAGAGAAGAGGGAGGGAGGGAGAGAGAGAGAGAGAGAGAAATTGAATATTTTTCAATGGGCATTCACCTTGAAGGCAAAACCCAATCACCAAAGCAAAAAGCCCTTTCTCTCCAACAGCTGAACAGTAAGCACTGACATGTGGTGCTTTCTAAGCCTATTATTTTGACTCTCGATAGTACCAGTAGCAATGATACTACTTAGCATATCCAAACATGGTTCTTTTTACCTGGGTTGGGGTGTTTTCCAGTTTCAGGCAGAGGGAGCTTCAGTGAAAATTCCAAAGGCTAAATCCTCAAAAGTGTTATTAGTTAGGGAGACGATTCTTCTTTGGATTGGGAATTGAAGGCATGAAAATCCCAGTTCCCACGACACTGACTAATAACTGGGAGAAGGAAAAAAAAAACAACAAACCAAAACAACAACTTTCTGAATGTCAGCTGATGTCTGCATGATCCATTTGTCCTGTATGATATGTTGTAAGTGCAAAATAAGGAAAACCACAGGAAGATAAATACCAAAAGACATAATTTTTAACTCCACAGCAGCAGATCTAGAGAAATAGTTTTCTTTGCATCTAAACTCAATCTACATTCCTCTCATTAAAACAACAACAAACAACAACAGAACAAAACAACCACCAGAAACTCCCCAAATTAATGGGACTACACTCAGATGAAAATGCTGTTTGGAAATTAGGTCTGATGTTGACACAGGAGCTGCAACTGGAGGGTAGAAAGGCTTTTTGGGAGAGTGGTGGAAATCTTGTTAATCTGTTCTTCTCCTGGAGTCTTGCACAGGACTGCCTAGGAGCAAGTCTGTGCTGTTTTTGATAAATTACCATGTTTAGAGATAGGCTTGGCTCTTAAGGGCTTAGTTTTATGAACAAAGTCCATAACGAGGTTTTCTGCCTCTGTTTGTCTCCTAGCCCCTTTGGCTTGACTGGAAGCCCTGTGTTTAGTTTAAGCTCAGTCTGGAAGATATAACAATTTTGCATTAAAAAAATGAGGGAATCATAGGAAGAAAAACCCTTTGCTTTTTGGATGAATCTTACTGATAATTTACTAAAGCTCATTTGAATTTTAAGCACTTCTTTAATCTTCAAAGGCTAAATTGCTTTATGAATATGCATGGTGTGGGCAGACTTCAGTTCATTACCTAGTTGTAAATTCTAATGACCATTAGGTCCTTGCAGTAATTGCGAATTGTTTTGCATTTTTGATTGGCCTATTAACATGTACATTCGGTGCACATCAGGCCGGCCTGTCAGGCTGCTGAAGGAGAAAAAAAAGGTGAAAATTGTTTATAGCACCAAGATTCTTAGATTTTCAATCTTGCAAAATTGATGATGTAAAAAAATTAAAGCAGTGTTTTTTCTTCTCAAGATTGAAAGTTCACCAAGAGATTTGACATATTTAATTTACATGATGACTTTGCACTCCTTCATTAATGCAATTTGCATATGAAGCTGTTGTTAATCACTTTTGATCATGTTTTGTGTATTAGCTGCCTCAGTGGCTCTTCTCCCTCAGATGCGCCAGTAGAAAGGAGCAAAATGATGCATCTCTTTGCCAAGTTTCCTTTAGTGAATTGAGGAATTAGAAGTCTAACCTTGAGTAATTACATGTGTTTTATCCGTTTTTCTTTTAACATTAAGTACAGTTTGTGGAAATGGAGGGTGGAAATTATTCCCATTTGGTGGGAAAAGAGTACTTTAAAAATTGCAGATATAGATATATTTGCCTTGAGGAGGATCTGCTATTTTTTTCCCCTTTCCTTTAAGTAAGTTGTTGGGCCTTGTGGGGAGAGATTCATTGTGCAGCAGTTTGCTAAGCAGGCAGACTGGCATTTTGCAGGATATTCAGGGAAGCAGACTCCTCCCACTGAAGAGGACAGGACAGAAAGAACCTACCTTCTGAAACAATGGCTTGCTAGGACTTTCTGCTCCCAGCCTGGCTGGCCTCTTGAGGGTCTCTGGCAGCCTTTGGCTCAGCTTCTCTTCTAGATTAAGTTTTCTTAAGGCCTCTGTTATGTCTCTGTTTCCAACTGGCTGGCTGGTTCCTCACCTAGTCCCCCCAAACAGTCTCTTGGTCTGGATCTTGGGCTCCGTTGTTCCTTTCACCCAAGAGACAGACAGACAGACAGACAGACAGACAGACAGATCTTGGGCTCCATTGCTCCTCACCTTAGACATAGACAGATGAGACAAGACAGATAGACAGACCTCAGTCTCTATTACCACTCACCCAAGAGACAGACAGACAAACACATACTCACCCTAGAAACAGACAGACAGACACATATACACATATCAAGCTTTAGCTGCCCAAGCCAAGGACTAACAGTTTCTGATTTGGGGAGAGCCTGTGATTTTTGGTGTTTGTCTTCCACTGTTGGATAACCTGCTCTGTATAATTGATGCTCATCTTTGGTTTATGAGTTTATCACTGGTTAACAAGCCGAATCAGAACGCCAAGATGGGCATTTCTGATTAAAAGGAATGTTTAATGAAAGAAAACAAATCGGGAGGGAAACTGAAGAGTGTGCACAAGAACACTGGTACGTTTTAACCTCCGAGGGACCCTCCCGCTGCCCTTCCATGACTTCCATCCATACCATGGCTAAAAGCGTGCTTCAGCTCAAAGTTGTTAATATTCAGCTGGGAAACAGTATCCAGAACACAAATAAATTATTAAGTGCATGAACTTTTTAGGCAGTAAGATGAACTGATGGGGTCCATCTGTGAGATCCAGGGGCTTTTTATTTGTGTGTGTCGAGCGATTCTGCCCTCTCCCACTTCACAGCCTTTGGTCTCCGGCCAACTGCATGCATAATTGATTCCACACGCACTATCCTTTTCTTGGTGTAATTGCTTTACTAAGATATGATGAAATCTAATGGATAATTTACTATTTGAAAATGGGCAAAAACTACCCCCCCAATTCATACTTTGATGTTGGGGGGGGGTGGACAATGGGAGGTATTCAAATGACCTGGCATTTAAAAAAAAAAAGATGAGAATCTAAGTTATGAACAGTGAGTGCCTCAGTGGTTTGGGTTATAGAAAAGAGGGTCTTTGTGGCATATGGAATCCAATGTGTATAATTCTCTCCTTCTTCCTTCTTTTTCTTCTTCTTCCTTCTTTTTCTCTCTCCCCTCCATCTTTTTTCCCACACTCTCCCCCTCCAAACTTTACAGGAAAGGGATCCTAACAAGGTAAAAAAGTAAACACTTTTAGTCATCTAAACCTCCTTATTCCATCTACTCAGGAGTTTGACCATGTAGGTTTATTTAACTTTCAGGAATGTAAACATAACACAATTCTGAAAACAGCCAGAAAGATTTACATTATTAGAGTTAAAAAACATGTTGCATAGAGGGACTACTCCATACCCCCAAATATAATAAATAACACTGACATGGAAATAGGATGGCAAGTCAGAACCGGTTGCAAATGGGTTCTGTTGCAGCTTCTGCAGAGGACAAATTGGCATCATCTAGTGCATCCAGGACAGGAATTGTATAGAATGGAGAAACTGGACAAAAACAATTTCACAAGAAATAAATGTAAAAGTATTAGAATTTCCTAAAGGACCATTCAATTTTTGCTTGTAGGACAATCAATTTCATTGACTCTCAATTGCAAAAAAAAAAAAAATACTACTTTCGGCAAGCCCTTTGAAATGAATTTGGAGGGGGATTTGTGGACATTGAAACATTGTTTTAATACAAACCAGTTCATACTTTAAATGCACCTTTAAAAAAATTGTAGTGTTTTCAAAGAGGGGCTGGGGGGTGGTGGTGGTGGTGGTGGGAGGTGGAGTGCACATGAAGCAAATCCATCTAACTTTAGCAAACTGTTTTCAAGTAAAGTCATAATAATGAGCAACACATGATCTGAAATTTGATCAGCAAACATATACTTATGCCAAGGAATTTTTTTTTTTTTTTTTGCCATTCACATACCAAGATTCTGTAAATCAGTAAACCACGGCAGTAACTCTTGAAAGGACAAGACCAAATCATAATCTACTTCTAGAAGTCATTCTAGAGTGACACAACCAAGCTTTCTTATGAAAAGAATCCAAACCCCATTCCCCCCTCCAAAAAAAGTCCTATACAAAACTGCAAATGAGAAAACAGCGTAAAATGTAAGAAAATTAAAACCTGATGAGCAAACCTTAAAAACTATTAATACACCACCAGGGAAGTAGACTGTGGGTTTTTTTTTTTTTGTACCTTGTAATGCAAAATTAGGCAAATAATTAGTAGTGGAACAAGATTCCAAAAATTTGAACAACTTCTGTGATTACTGGGGTGCGCTGAAAGAAAATGCAAATTTTTTTCTGTTCTTAATTAAATTCAATTGTGCAGTAGATTCCCCCCCCTTCTGGGGAGAAGAGGGAGGGAGCTCTAGGGGGGGGAGGGAGCTCTGGGGGCGAAGGGAGAGGATGTGTAGGGTGGAGGCAGGTTGGAATGGTACACAGCTGTCTGGCTGAAACAAAGGCCATGTATTCCTTTCCTCCAGTGATGGTTTAACAAACAGTTCAGATGACACAGATGCTGATGGGCCTTGAATCTTGAACCCTTCACTCAGACAGATTTTCTTCCTGTTGACTTAAGGTGGGGTTTGGGGGGGAAGGGGTCATTTAGTTCAAGAGGGGAACTAGCTTGGGTTCTACACAACAGGATGGGCAAGTCCTAGGATGGGGAAGAATCCTGTCGGTAGGGCACTATGTTCTGGTAACTGCTCACAGCAGCCCCCCACTTGAATCCACTTCATGTGCTTGTCATGGCATCACCTCCCTGATGGTGTGGTTTTCTTCAAAAATGAAGGACAATCATCATTATGATGATGATGATGATGATGATGATGTTCATTTACATCAGGAAGTGCTGGCTGAGCCATTGACTTCACCTTCTCTTGAGTCTTGAGAATCCACCCATTTGCTTGCTTGGGTAATGGTTTGATTCAGAATTCCAAATGCTTAGACCAAAAGCAACTCCCAGTTTTGGTATTTTCATAACTCTGGTTGATCACAGAGTAACCAAAGAGAATGTTTAAATACTTCCTCTCGCCAAGCAATAAAAATAATAAAAGCTCTAGCCAATGCATTTGCTTATGAATCTATTTTTGTTTTATTAATATTATTTGTTAGGCATTTTATTATTATTTTAGGAGCTCTTATTTGACTGTTGGTAGTTATAATTAATACACTCTGTACCAACTGTAAAAAGTGTACTTGCATTTAACTGCAGGTCAGTATAAATGAATGGATATGATTTTAAAAAAACCTCATTTTTTACAATATTCTTACTGGGACCCAGTCTAGGGGAGACCTGCACTTAATTTATTTTCTGAGTGGGTGTCAGTGGTTGGAGGGTGGGAATAGTTGTTTAGGTCTGGGGGAGAAGGGGAGGGTCAGAGGTTAGGGACAAAAAAAGGAGAAGGGAAAGGATGGGAGAAACAAACATTAGTTGCTGTATTTTCTTTTGAAAAACATTTTGGAGGGGTGCTTTTAATCCAAATGTGGCTCTCCCAAGAGGGGCTTAAGTAAAGTAGTCAAGCATCTCCCACTCCAGAAGGTGGTAAAGAAAAAAGAGGTTAGTGGCCACAGGAGAGGAGTACAAAGGGAAAATTGTACATTGGGAGCATTACTGTCTAAAGTCTTAGTGTGGCCAGACTGGTTTAGCAGACAGAATGATAGATTGCTTTGTCAAGGGTCCCAGGGTGTGCCCTGAACTTGAAGCACTTTGTTTATCTTGAATAGAAAGGGAAAATCACAGACATAATCGATGTCTAGTTTTTAGGAGCTGGAAAGAGGTAGGAGAACAGAGACACTGGGGAGGGGAAGAGGGAAAGTTGGGGGAGGTGCAGGCCCTAGTTGTGGCTGTCCATTAACAGATGAACTTGGCTGAGGTCCAGACTTTTGATGAGAGAGTGTCAGAGCCCAAGAGCAGTCAAGCCTTTTCAATAATTTTTTTTTATACCTGCTGACTGTACATCAAATGCTCCCAGGTCTTTTGGCTAAAGGCAAGGGGAAAAAAAAAAGACAGTTCAATGTTTTTCCTCTGAGCCAGTCGAGACCAGTCTTTTGGCTCCACAGACGGGTTCTATCATCTTTCCTGGCTTGCTATTGGGGAAAAAAAGAGTTGTGATAATGCCAGGAACCTGAGGGCCCAGGACCGAAAGGGGTTTGGTGTGTTCTGAGAGACAAATTAAACCAGGGGTGGGGGGGATAGATAGATAGATAGATAGATAGAGAGAGAGAGAGAGAGAGAGAGAGAGAGAGAGAGAGAGAGTAGGATAGCAAGACTTTGGAAATGGCAGAACTGAACTGAAATTTATTGTTGAAAAGCATCTGTAGAGTAATCTGTGCATGGCTGGTAAAGGTAATATGCAAAAAAAAAGATGGAATAAAGGTCAGGTGAGAAGGGACAAAGGGGCAATGTCATTTGTGACATGGGATTTCCTTGAGGAGAGCCCATCATTACTAGTTCATGTGTTTGCTACTGACCAGTTATGTTTAAGATTATTTTATCTCCTTTTTGGTCCATTTCAGTTTTTTTTTATTGTGACATTATGCATTTACTTATGAGTGTTGGCAGGCAGAAGTCATCAGCCCAAGAACTTCCGACATTTTTTGCTCTTTTAATGTGGCAGCCTAGCCTGGCTGCCACGAACTGTGATTTAATTGAATTTGACTGTAGCTCATTTGAGGGAGGTGTTTCCTAGTCCCCACCAGGAAGATTTACGAAGATACCACGGGTACTAAAGCTAAAGCTTTCCGAGTGTTGTCTGCAGACCTTTCACTTGTTCAAAGGACCTTACACAGGTCCAAAATACAATCCACATTTTTTATCTTTGTAAAGTATATTTGCAGATATTTTAAAACACCAGAGGAAGCACTTTTAGAAAATAGAGACATGATGATGATTATTTTTCCAAGACAAAGACCCATAAGATTGAAATTTTTTTGTTTTATTCCAGTAGCAAACTGATAGTGGAAGCATTTGATGAATGAATGGATGAATGAATGAATGAATGAATGAATGAATGAATGAATCTGATGACTGATTTTTAAGAGAGTTCTGGGCTTGTTCTTATTGGTTACCTTTCTTGTGTAAAGTTTTAATAATACTTTATAGCTGCTAATTATTTGTGGTCATAGAAGACAGTCAGCATGGTCAAGATAATTTTAGCCCAGAGGTTATCCATAGAACTTGCTTAACCATTGGATTCAGCCTCCTTTCTCACTAAACCATTTTATCTTAAGGAAAAAAAAACTGAACTGCTAAGCTGTTTTAAAAAAAGATGAAATGTGATGAATGGATTTTATTGCCTCTCTTCTTCCTTTAACCCTCTATGATGGAGATGCTTCAATGTAATGAAATGGTCCAGTGAGAGAAGGAGGGAGGAGCAGGGGACCCAGGATAACCCCAAAGCTAGATAATCAGGAACTGATTATATTTTTCTACAAGGACAGCAATGTCAACCAGTGTTCTCATATTATTTTTGATTTGCCAGGTGAGTAGGGTCAGGATGAGATGGGGGAATGGCATGTATTGAAAGTGGATCCATAAACTGCTTCCAAACTGTGGCAAACCTCTTCTTCTCATCAGGAAGAATGGTACCTTGTTGGACACAGGTAGCATCATGGGTTATGAAGGAGGATGCCAGGATCTAGGCTCTTGTGTAGCTTTTGCATTCAAGGGAGACTTCTGCTTCTATGAATTGAGCACATAGTCAGTACTTAATAATTGCTTGTAAATGGTTCAATAAATAAGTGTAATTCTGAATAGGCTAATGCCCAAGTATCCCCTGAAGAACCTGAAAGTCTGCAGTGAATTATAAAAGTAGGAGGGGGAAGAAAGGCTTTGTGGGTCTTTCCAGGGAGTCTGGGAATTTAAATGTACCCCTCTGTGGGGTGAAGATATACTCCTACTACTTTCTCATTTGATCTTTCAGGTATAAGTTGGATTTTTTTGGTCTGTTTGAAAATCTGTCAGTTGACAAATATAAATTGTTCCTGTTTTTCTTTTGGGCAAGAGAGGAATGCTCATAGGTATTCATCAGTTTGCATGTATATAACAGTTTAGCTGTCATAGGGTGACATATCCACCCCCTTCACCCTGGGAAAGTCATAATTTAGAGTAGGTCCTGGACATTTGATTGTCTCAATAACTTAAATTTTTTTTAAGTTTTTTTTTTGTAAGGCAATGGGGTTAAGTGGCTTGCCCAAGGCCACACAGCTAGGTAATTATTGTCTGAGGTTGAATTTGAACTCAGGTCCTCCTGACTCCAGGGCCAGTGCTCTATCCACTGCACCACCTAGCTGCCCCCTCAATAATTAAAATTTTGAACAAGAAAAAAAATTTCTGAGCAGATAAAGTTTCTCTACTTTGGAACAGTGCTATCAGTATTTGAATTCTATTGTTTCTTTCTCACTCATTTCAGTGATCACATCTTGGGGGAGAGAGGAGGCTTAAAACATTCTGAAAAATTTCATAGACTTAGGTCTGGAAGGGAGTCATCAAGTGTAACTGCACCCTCCCTCTCCATTTAACTTAGAAGGAAATTGAAGCCCAGAAAAGTGAAATTATTTTGTCCAGGGTCACATATCAAATAAGTGTCTGGGATGGAAGACCCAAGTCTTCCTGATTTTCAAGTCTAATATTCCATCCACTTGGAGAATGGGTACCTGTCCCAAGAGTTGGTGCCTTTCAACTCAAATGAGAGATGAAGAAGCTAAGTCTACCATGTGAGTTACCATTTTAAATTGCACTGAATTACATTCAGATCTTTACTATCTGCTGTGGACTCTCTTCTTTTTGGATTACTTACGGGAAATTTTTAGAGCTCAGGTTGATCACCTTGTTTTACTCAGTAAACCTCTAGGTTCACAGTCTATATGTACTTGGGCCATGTAAATCAGTGCTCATATTTGCAGACTTTGTTAACACTGTAAAGTCTATTCTAGAACCAAATAGATTTGTAACTTGGATTATTGGGGGATTTGGATTATCCCCACTCTGTGGGGAACTGATATTGATAAGGAACTGATAAGGAACATTTATTGTACACCTACTACGTTTGAGGCTCTGTTCTTCCAAACTATTGAAAAGAACTAACCATATAGACCTTTTTTTTTGAATGATCAATGTTTTGACAAGTGAAAATTACTGTCCTTTGAATGAGGAGAAAGTCTCCATGCCCGATTCTAAGTAAAAGTCATTAGCCTATTTGTAGGCTGTGAAATGGCCCTCTAAGGGAGCAGGGCTTCTGGGGTCCTTTTAAGTAAAAGAGTGAAGAACTTTAGCTTTTATTAGCTGTTTATCTTGATCACACTGTGTTGGTGGTCTTCATTTTACATCCTCTAGCTTCTCAACAATCCTTTCTGCCTTCCTTAAAGTTGTTTCCAGGCACTGTTCATTCAGATATGAACTTCATGATCTTCAAGTCATTCCAAGAAGCTTTTCTTGAGCTGACCTCATCTACAAGTTTCAGTTTAAAAAAAAAAAGAAGTGATAATTGGAATATAGTAACATCTTCATTTTGGAGCTGCTGGTATATAAACTTATCCACACAACACACACACACACACACACACACACACACACACACACACACACACAGTAAAGTGTATTCCAGAACTAAACAGGCTTGCTATTTTGGATTATGGAGGGATTTGGATTATCCAGACCATTTCTCCATTCTATTCATGCTGCTAAGGGCCACTTATAAGGAACACACCCCTATTTTTGGTACAGGTGTTTGATGACATGTGGAAACTCCCTGAAACAGTCTAGTGATTCATTCCTAACTTCTCGTCTGGGAATATGCTGAGAGGTCAGGGTCCATGGTCATAGAACTTTCAGTCCATAAATTCTTTATTTTTTAATTTTTTTAATTTTTATTTAAGGCAATGGGGTTAAGTGATTTACCCAAAGTCACACAGCTAGACAATTATTAAAGTGTCTGAGGGTGGATTTGAACTCATGTCCTCCTGATTCCAGGGTTGGTGCTCTATCCACTGTGCCATCTAGCTGCTCCCATAAATTCTTATTAATTACTTAATCTGCCAAATTCTGATGATACAAAGAAAGGCAAAAACAGTCCCAGCCTTTAAGGAGGTCTTCTCTATGTAGGAGACAACAAAATAAATAGGTACCTGTTATAAGAGGTTTTTCAAGCTTTAAAATTTTCACCTGAAAGAGCCACAAAGGGGACAATCTATATCTGAATGCAGAATGTTTATATTGAAAATGCTGTGTCCTGGTTTATATGGTGTACTTATCAGCTTCATCTCTTATCTAAGTCAAGATGCACCAAGTCCTTGGGGCAAGTTTCCATTCTCCAAGAGGATGGAGTGTTAGACTTGGGAGCCAAGCCTTCTACTTCAAACTCTTCCTAGTTATGTATGTAACCCTGGGCAAAATGACTTCACAGATGGGGTTGGTGGAAGGTAAACTTTGAGGGGAACTCAGAAAGGTCCCTTATAGAAGGTGGAATTTGAGTTGAGTCTGGAAGGAAGCTTGGAGTGGAGGGCATCCCAAAGCCCTCAAGGGTCACTCTCACAACGCACATGCACCATAAACCAAATAGATGGGTTATTTTAGATTATTGAGGGATTGGCAGTATCCAGATCCTTTTGCCACTCTGTTCATAATGGTAAGGACCATTGATAAGGAAGACATTCCTGTTTTTGGTTGGACCACAAGGCAATGCAGGGCCAAGGGATTGGACTTGGAACATTCTGATCTAGCTCTGGCAAGTAACCTGCCATACTTGGAAAGTGTGAAGAGGGGTACTGTACCTCGGGGTAAGAAGGGGCAGACTGGGAAGGGCTTAACTTCCAGAAGAGTTGTAGCTTGATCTTGGGGATAGGAGGAAACCACTGGAGCTCTTCAGCCAGCTCCTAATGTATGGAAAGGTACATCTGGAGTTGGGGCCTTTCTTTTGACAACCACCACACTAACCTGCTCTCTGATCATACCTCTCCATACATGGAGAGAACCATTTAAAGAAGAAAAAAATAACACCTGTATCTTGAGTATAGGGATGAATCACTGATTCTAGAGGGATTGTGTGTGTGTGTGTGTGTGTGTGTGTGTGTGTGTGTGTGTGTGTGTGTGTGGTTCTGGCTTAGGTAAGGTAAGGACAAAGTTGGTGTCTCAGGAGTCCAGCCGGTGACCTTTTAGGTCAAGTCTCTTATCTTGTAATGCTGCAATAAATACTGGTTAGTAGAAGTGATGGAGATTTAACAGTACCAACAGTGAGAAGACTCCAGAGGAGCAGTAGCCTGGTTAAGGGACCCCTGGACAAGCTGTGGAGAGCTTGTGTGTCACCTGAATGAAATGTCCACTAAACATCAAAACTGTTGACTAGTGATAATTTCCAACTCACCTGGTGCTAAGTAGTCGATTCATGGTCACCCCTTAGGAATGAGTTGGATGGGCAGAGATGAGTGCAGGAAGGAGTGTGTGTGTGTGTGTGTGTGTGTGTGTGTGTGTATGTGAATGCATGTGAGTGTGGGTGTGTGAATGAATACAGGTGTTTGTATGAATGTGTGTGTAAGTGAGTGGATGTGAATGAGTGTGAGTGTGGGTATGTGAATGAATACAGGTGTTTGTATGAATGTGTGTGTATGTGAAAGTGTGAGTGTGTGTGGAAGTGAATGTGTGTGAGTGTGAATGCATATGAGTGTGGGTGTGTGAATGAGTACGTGTTAGTATTTGTATGAATGTATGTGAGTGTTTGAGTGTGAGTGTGTGTGTAAGACCCAGTGAATCAGATGAGAAACAGGTCAGGCCCTTGACTTGCTTCATCATGACTTTTACACGGTTGTCATGTAATTTATGACTGCTTTCACATTGTCACACATTTTCATTGCATTGTCTTTAACACACTCTTGACACAGACAGGCTGGCTTTACAGGATCTGTATTGTTTCATAATCCGAGAGGAGGCCTATAAAACGTCAAATTACGCTATCTGCCCGTTGATCTAAATGTGCCACAGATTAAAATCAGAGCTCATTTGTCCCTGATGCAAATTATTAAGTTCTAATTATAAATATCCATTTAATCACCCCATACATTTTTATTTCTCAGACCCTTTTGAGCTGTGCTGTCTGAGACACTCGATAGATGTGTAGGAGACAAATGGGGTGGGATTAATGTACAGGATAAACATACATTGTTTTGTTTATCTTATTTATTGATCATCTAGCTACCCAGAGACTCTGGCCATGATATGATTCTGCAGTTTTTTTTTAATCTTTTAAAGAATAAAACAGTTTAAGCTTATTGTGGAATATGGGGAATGTATTGGGAATAGCCAATACAGGTAGAATACCTATTAAAATACACCAGCCTGAAAAGGTAGGAATTTTATATCTCTACAAAGTTTAGAATTTCATTTGCTGTGAACCTTATAGCAATAGAGAGTGGGGATTCCAAGCTTAGCTGTTTAATTCCTAAAATTATAGACAATCCCATGAGAGGATATTCATAAAATTATGTTAAAAAAGGAAATTAACTATATGTGTGTGTATACTTTTTCTCTTGCTCTCTTCCTTTCCCTCCATCATTCTTAGTTATAAGCAGTCTGCAATATCAGATAAAGTTATCTTTCCTAATACGTGAAACTATTCAGTTTGGGAATCTCTGATAAAATTATTTTAATTACCAAATAAAATAAAGGTCTGAGCTGAGTCATATGCTCCGTCCAAAAAAGGCAGTAGAAATTTTACTGAGATTGGATGGAATGAGGAGGTAAGATCTTTCTCACTCTGCAGATTTTCCTGCAATCAGAAAGGAAAGAGAATTGAGATGGTGAGAATCATTGGGTAGTGGTTAGTGCTTGGGGGTGAGATTTAAGAATGTCTGGGATCCTAGGAGGTGGGGATTGGAAAAGAGAGGAAGACCTGGGTTCAAGTTCTGATTTTATGATTCTGAGTTCCCATAGGCAGCTCTCTAAAATCTCTGAAGTTGCAGAGCTAATCTGAACTGGTATGATTGAAGGGAAAAAAAGCAATTTTAAAATTATACAGACCAAGCATTATATCTGTGATGTGAATATTTAAGTGAGACAGACAGCTCTAGCCCTCAAAGAAAGAACTTTGTTTTAAATGCTGATAGTAGCATAGTGGAAGATCATTGTCTTAGTAGCCAGGGCACTTTGTTGTAGAGGGATGGTGGTAAATGTTTAACAACCAGCTCTGTAGAAGGGAATATGTACCCATGGCACACTTTAAAATTGAATCTGTATGATTAGCATTTTCTCTATCACTTTCTTAAGACCAGACAAAGAGCATAACAATCAATCAAGCTCTGATTTGTAGCTGTTGCTAATTTCCAAGATGTGAATGGTTACACTAAAGATTTAAGAACCAGCTCCTTGGAGTTGGTAAGAGCCAGTTTCAACACTCTCCCCGGGGTGGGGGTGGGGGACGCTCTAGGCCTATGTCGCTGGATCACTCATTTAACTCCACTTTTCCAATTTATAAATCACTTGTTTGGGCAAGATCATCCAACACTGCAATACTGTGAAGTCTAGAGGGAACTTCTCTTATCCCATTTCCCTTCCAATCTCCAACCTTGGCTGGATTTAAGTGGATTTAATGCCCAATATAAATGAAAAAAAGCCTTTAGTGGAATACTAGTAATTTCTATTTGTAATTTCAGTGGGAAATGCTTAATAATCTCAAAAGGAGAGGAACTCATAAGAGAAAGGATTATCTTGAAAGCCCCCCCCCCTAACCTTTTTTTTTCTTTTACAAAAGGATAAACTGCTTAAACACAGTATAGCAAGAATAGAAATTATAAACATTTTTCTCCTGGCATCTGGGGCATATTTTCCCCTATCCCTTCTAAAGAGAGTAGGTTCAAACTTGAAGCAGTGTCTGCATAACATTCACCCCCCCCCCCAACTTCACTTCCAAATTCTCTGGGGATGAATCACTATCTCTCTCTCTCTCTCTCAGCACCTATCTCTATATGTGTTGGATCAAACAGGTTGCTCTTGATTTCATTTACCATCTGGTAAATCAATCCTGGCATTTCTCTTATGTTTCAGTGTATGAGGAAGAGAGCATCCTAAATGTGGAATTATAGGATTTAAGAATTAGAAAATATCTAGTAGTTATTTAATCTAATCATTTCCCAGGAAAAATAAATTGCTTAACAATATAGCCACTTATGGACAGATTCAGGATTTGAACTCAGATCTCCTGACTCCAGAACCATTGTTTTTTCCCCCATTATATCATGTAGTATTTAAAACTTAGAACATGTACATTTTCTGTAAATCTTCTTATTAGAACTGACTCACATCTGTTTGAAAAGGAAACCAGTTGGATTCAACCAATCAATTAGTAATCAGTTGTTTGACTTATGCTTGTTGACTGAGTTCAATGATTTTTTTTCCTTTTTCAAATGGGATGTGTGTGTCTGTGTGTAAAGAGAGAGTCTGAATATGTTGAATGTACTTGGGACTTGGCAAATAATACTTGCATGCTAAGGCCAGAAGGTAGAACAACTCCTTTAGTGATAGAAGAAAGACTAAGTAAAGGGGCATGTGCTCTTTTTGTTTACAGCAAAGGCATGGGACTGGATTAGGAAATGGCAAATGATTTGTTCAGTTGCAATCCAATGTTCCATTGATATTGGGAGCTTCACAACTTCTTTTTCTAACTATCCAAAGTAGGTATTTATTTGTTTTGAACTTCTCTTGAGGTAGCCTTAAATTGGACTTCAAAATGGTACCTTCAGGAGCATGCCTTCCTTCTTCGGTCATCATCCCCCCAAAAAGAGGAATCTTATCTAGCTCTTATTTATTATCCTAGGTGTGTGGAAGATGGGAGAAAATAAACTAGTTGTGCGGGAGCTGTCCCTTCCAACTCCAGGTCTCTCTATCTCTTGCCTAAATAAAGAAGTAATTTGTTAAATTTCTGCAGTGGTTTTGTTAATTCCCATCACTATTGTGCTGCTGGAAATCTCTGGGCTTTTTATTCCAACCTTTCCTCCTTCCGGTAGGGCCCTGATAATCAGCTGCTTCAGGTTGGGTTTCCTATCCCATCTCTAGCCAGAAAAAAAAAAAGAAAAGAAAAGAAAAAGAAAAAAGTTTGAAATAACACAAAACCAATCCAAAGGGAGATAATAGACAGGCCACGTTACAGCCACAACCACTTTAATTCTTTCTCAGTTATTACCTGCACAGAAAAACAAGATAGCATTCATGCCAAAGAGATGGAAAACAAAATATGTATGCAGACATGAAGCTTACGATTTCAGAGCGAAACATTCTCCCCCCCCATTTCCCCACCCGTTCCCCCCTCCCTACCCATTTTATTGTATTGTGCAAATGTATCAGCCATTGTATTGTTAATGTATGGTAGGATGCTCCCGCTAGGACAGTCTTGGCTCACTAATGGGGTCAGCCGTGTCACAATGTGATATATGGATTATGTTTACCATGGCATATTTTGTTTGCGAGCTGGGCTGTGAGATTGGAGCAGATGATAAATGAAGATACCCTCCAGTTTTCACACTAGTTCCTGTGGTCCTGAGTCTACAGAACAATAAAGCGCCGCTGATAATGGAGAGGTATTTATGGGGACATAATTGACTTTAAAGTTTTAGATCTCAGCTGAAGTTTAAGATGTGAGAGTCCATTACATTAATGTCTCTGCTTTAAGCTCTTATTTGACCCAGATAAATTATTTAGGATTTGTTGCAAAAACCTTGGTAAATTTATGAACCTTTTGTCTAGTTAAGTTGTTTGTAGTGGTATCTTCTTTGCCTAAACTCTTCTGCATTGGTGGTGGTGGTGCTGTGTGTGTGTGTGTGTGTGTGTGTGTGTTTGTGTGTGTGTGTGTGTGTGTGTGTGTGTGTGTGTGTGTTGCCATTGGATGACTTCACTTTTGGGAAGGGCTTTAAGCAACTGCTTCATAGCCCCTCATCTGGGGAAGAAAAAAAAATAGCATTACCTGGCTATCATCATCAGTCAGTAGAATGAGCTAGAAGGGCATAGGGTATCCAGAGTCGATCCATAACTTGGCATGTCCCTCCCAACTCTCTCTCTTTGTGTGTCTCCAAGTCTTCATCTGAATACCCCAGTTGAGGACCCCGATACAGACTTAGAGACTTTAATATTGTCCCAAGATGGGGGATACTAACTTGGTTGTAGATGAATCAGCAGGGCAGGGCTTCTTTCCCACATTCCCCTGCCTGGGGGATGATGTACTTGTTGCCTCTGTAACCATCCCTTTCCAGTGTCCTCCTGCTTCCCCGTGTGCCTACTTCTGTCTCCTATGACCTACCTCTGTATCTGGTTAAATGGACTACAGTAATCTGTACACAGTTACTTCTTACTTATTTTATCTCCTGAAAGATATTAAGTCCAACAAGCTTTTTACCCACTGAGTCTATAGAGAAAACGGCCAGGCAATTTTTGTTTCAATCTGTCTCTTTGGAGCACTAGTTCCAGAGACTGATCAATAGGTTTTATTGTAGACCTCACTGTCTCTAAAAGCATTGTGACCTTATCCTGTCTAAAAATAGTATTTGCTCTTGCTGCCTGCAGAACCTTGACCTGTGAAAACCCATTTGGAACATAACTGACATGTCTAGTCAGCTGTATATCCAAGACATGCTCTGTGAATGAATTCCTGTCCAGGAGGACATGTACTCCAAAGAAAGAAGAGTACCCGTTCTGAACACTGGGGGTGCACCTGGATAGACTAGAAGGAGAATATGGTGAATATAGGGAGGGAATGCATCACAGAGCTCAGCTGAGGCTGAGGTTCAATGAACTGGTCCAAAGGCGCTATATGTGAGTGTGTATTGCATCAAACCTGTGAGTTCATCATTGGAGAATGCTTAGGTGTGGTAAATCATACAACAGGTAAAGATCTGCAATCTATTTATGAGGGAGAACCCCTAGCGCTTTGGAAAGGGGAATTAGTAAGTTGGTTTTAAGGTCACCCTACCACTTTGTGTATCAGAAGCAGA
The DNA here is from genome assembly GCF_037893015.1 of Macrotis lagotis. Taxonomy (NCBI): domain Eukaryota; kingdom Metazoa; phylum Chordata; class Mammalia; order Peramelemorphia; family Peramelidae; genus Macrotis; species Macrotis lagotis. The sequence goes on along the minus strand of NC_133658.1, from coordinate 117,189,581 downwards.
CTTGAACTCAGAGCTTCTTTACTCTAAGGTTGGCTCTTTATCCATTGTTTCTTGAATAGGCAAACACATACATTTACACAATTATGTATGTTCAGTGTATATGTTTTATGAATGTGTTTATATGCACATCCATGTAGATATGTATATAAGAAGATAGATATTTATCTATAAAATTGATCAAAAAGTATTTATTAAATCTCAACTAGGCTCTGGGGTTTCAAACCCGATAAACTCCTCCTCTCAAAGAACTCACATTCTAATAGGGAATACAAAGCCAGGTAAAGATGGAGACTGAAGGGATAGATAAGAAAAATCTTGAAACTTAGATTAAAAAAAAACCCTCACCGACTAGAGGAGTGAAGGTTTTCTCCTCATTCCACCTCCCCTACAGACATCATGATTTTCTTTGATGCTTACATTTGCAGTAGGACTTGAAAACTCTCCAGCTGAGCTCCAATGGTAGAAGAATAATGCCAAAGGGTCCAGGTATGAAGAAACAGTCTTTTCCCCCCCAACCCCCTCCACCGCAGGTAAAAGTTGCTCCCTTGTTGGCAGTTAGGAGAATGGCCCATCTCAGTAGGATGTTGCACATCTGCCAAAAGTTCAGCATGATGTTTTAGAAGCTTAGGAGGTTCAGAGGAATTGGGGGAGGGCTGAAAGAGGGGAGGGGAGGGAAGGGAGATCATGAACATGATAGAATAGTCAAGGCATACCTGGAAACTTAATAATGCTCTATGCTTTGCACTAAGATCTCTGCTGGTTTGTTAGCATCCATGAAGAGTTCCAAAAGAAGTTTAAATCAAGCTCATGAGTGGCATCTCTGTTCTGTATCTTTCTCAATGGCATGTGTGCTTGCTACCATGAAGTAATGGTGTTATCCATTTCCCCTAGATGTTTAAGACAAACCCCACTGGTTACCATTTGAGAGTTTGTCACTTGGAGAAAGATGATTTTTCATTGAAGAAGCTGACCCAATGACTTAAGAAATTGGGATAATGGGGTATGGATGAGTAGCTAAGGGTTAATCAGCCTTCCTTGTATGGGAGGTCTAGGATGATCAAAAAGAAAGAAAGGGATGACCAAAGAGCCATTTTTTTGTATGTTTTTTAAGGGGAGGGAAGAGCCTTTGGTTCTCTTCTCTAACAAAAACCAGACCATTTGTCTCTTAACTTGAAAGAGAGGTCAGTGGGAGTATTAGTGGGGCTAATCACATAAGAGCTAAGGTGGGCATGGGCTGTGTCTCCTGTCATAGAGCTGAGACCAGCCACACTGATCTGTTCATAGGAACAGGTTCCTCTCTTTGGTTTCACAAAATGTCGGCTCTTGCTCTCTTAATGCATAGGCTATTATTAGCAAGTGTCACTCAGTTATCTGAGAGTGGCGCTTTTAGCTGCCATGGAAGTTCCTGACACTGGGGTTTACAACAGATTAAATTAAATTTTAGGCTGGTTTGGCTTCACTGAAAGTAGACAATAGGAGCAGCTGTAGTGGAAATGTAACCTGGTCCACACAGATATCAGGGCCCCTGACTGATGCATTTTTGTGTTTATGCATTTGGGGGCTCTCTGAAGGTGCAGGGATTATTTGGAGGTCATGTCCTGGACAGTCTTGGAGGGACCTGGGGAGGGTGTGTCATTGTCTTGGTCTGAGGGCTATGGCCCAGTCTCCTCCATCCTTCCAGAACAGTTGGTCACACAGTGACTGAACAGTTTTACAGGACTTGGCTGGTAAAGGGTGTGTACAAAAAAGTGGAGGGTGATGTGTGCCCATATGAATGTTACTCTTAAAAGAGAAGGCTCAGCATATATGAAAGTATTAATGAAAACCCAGTAGGGAAATGGGTTGTTGGTTTTTCTGCCCATTGTGATGGGCTCTGGCTAAGTCTCAGATGGGCAGGTTGCTGGGCTCTCAGATTTTGATTCTCTGACCACCTCTAAACACCATGGACTTCCCGCTATTCAGGTGTTCCTTTCTGATGCAAATATCTTTGTTCTCTGTAATACTTACTATAGTTTTGCTGGGAATTTAAAGAGAATGCTACTTACTGTACAAGAGTAAATCTGATGAACTCACCTTTGGTTCCTTGAGATTGCAAAGTCTATACGGATAATTTTAAATTATTTTAAATAAAAGTGAAATGTAGATTTTGCATTGGCACATTTTGACATCATGAAATATTAAAAATAATAGCAAAATAACTCGTGACACTGATTTTTTTTTGTTTCTGTCTCTAGAATTTATACTCACTGATTAGTAATGCAGTATGCAAATAATTCAGTTTACATATCCAAATACTGTTTTGCATCATTCACACCTCATGTCTTGGGGAAAAAAAGTGAAATGTTTCTTCAAAATAAACAAAACCTGAGGAAGAGTTTATTGTAAAGGCTGGAATTAGGAAGGCAACAATTTGCCTGAGAATTAGGAAAAAGTGGATAATCTTGAAGAAAGTATTTCCCAGGTATGTGCTTGTTTGTTTTTTTGAATTTAAAAAAACCTCATCCATTGTGACATGGTCTAGAGTAGCCTTTCCTGCATTCAGAATAATTCACATTGTTTCTAGGAGAAACAGAAATCATATCTCATACTTGTATTTATGTGTGTCTGCACAACTGTGAATGAAAACTTGAGTCATGTCACTTGGAGAGAATACCATAGTTGACTGGTTCTACCAATGCATTGATGAAGAAATAAGACTGGCAACAAGTTGAAGCATACTTTAACACTTTGATTTGGAGGGAAAGTTACTTAAATACAGCCAAATAGCCTTTTAAATCATGGATTGGTGACTTGCAGCCCCAAGATGGCAAAAGCTTTCTTGGCAGTCTATAGATTTTTTTATAGTCATTCACTATCATTCAGCAAAATGTATGATAGAATTCCTTGTCATTGAAGTAATAAGCAAACTCCCATGCCCACTAGAATATCCAGATCAGTGGCTTCTAGCCTCAAGTCTCTTAGAAAAGGGAGTCTTAAAAAGTATAAAAAAACTCAGCTTCTGTGTGTAGTTATATTGTTCCCTAACTGGTTTCATGGAAGGAAGGAAGGAAAGAAGGAAGGAAGGAAGGAAGGAAGGAAGGAAGGAAGGAAGGAAGGAAGGAAGGAAGAAAGGAAGAAGGAAGGAGGAAGGACCTTGTATTCTCTCTGGGATGAGTGCAATCTTCTTTCTCTATGATGCTCTATACACATTTTTACCTACAGGTTATAGACACATATTTGGCATTGTGCAAAGTAACCGTTCTAACATGTTTTTAATCTTCAGCTCTCATGTCCTTAAAAAATTTGATGTACTAGTTTTCAGCTGCAAGAAGACATTTCAGGGCACAGCACCTGATAGGTGTTATTTTTTTGTTTTCTTTTGTTTTGTCTTTTTAAGGAGACTGTAGCAGCAAAGAGAATACTCACACATACACATATATACAGAACAAAAAACTTTACAGATGCTTTGCCCATACATTCCCTAAATACTGCTTGATCACCACTATTTTTTCCTGTTTGTCACACTTGCCTCTTTTCCATATAGATTCTACTATATCAGAATTTGATGGGGATGGGGAGGGGATTTTCCTCTGGTTGCCTCAGTTTTCTTATCTGTAAAATGGATATAATAGTACCTACCTCCCAGGGTTGTTGTGAGGACCAAGTTTGATAATACTGTAAAGTGTTTAACACAATGGCTAGCATATAAATGTTAGCCATTATTAGCAGTTAATTATTATTATTATTAGTAGTAGTAGTAGTATCTAAATGGTGGAGTGGGGCAGAATAAATTCCTTTCTTAGCATTACCACTGACTGACTGCCTCTTTACTCTTTGTGTTGGATTGGAAAAACAATGATTTCCCTTTACTTTCTCCAAGTAGAGTATAAGCTCTGTGAGGGGAAGGACTCTCTCTGTTCTTGAGTTTGTAGCCTCAGAGGTAGCGTGGTTTCACACCAATGCTGGGAGTGTTTGAATTGAGGTCAAGGATGATTGGAAGTGAGGGAAGGGTGAGAATGGGGAGGGAAGGGAGGCAGAGATTATTAGATAGGTGTCAACTCCTGTTAAAGAATAAATCCTTCCCACCGGAGGTAGATTTTTTTTTTTAAGGAGAGTACATTTGGATGTGTTCTGTTGTTTCAGGTTCTGACTTGAAAGACAGAGTGTTAGCCTTAAGAAGTCTGATGGAACTTTGCCATCATAAACAAGTCCATCTTCCATGCTTTTGCATGTATTTGAGAAGCAGTACATTGATGCTATCTGTCCAATTTTGAAGTTGGCTACTTTGACCTTTTCAGTTGAAAATATAACCTTTTTATTCTCCAGATCCTCTGGTGTCTATATTCTTCCTTTTTTCCTTCCTCCCTCAGACACCACTTTACATTTCATTTTTTGAAGTTTCTAGTTCTTGTACTTTGAAAGGAACTCTGAGACTTTTAGCTACTATTAGTAGAATCTTAGGACTGGCTTTCTCAGACTCAGCCCCCACTACCAAAAGATTGATTTGAATGTTGCTCTTTCCACTGGACTATTCTCTCCCTCCCTCAAAAAAATAACTTTGTTTTAAGATGAGTCTTTATTAGCTGGGTCTCTTTGTATGTGTGTGCCTTTTCTTCCCAATAAATATTTATTAATCACCTACTCCACACATAAAAGCATAGAATGTTAATCTGGAAGCATCAATAATGACCATTTAGTATAATCCCTTCATTTTTTTTTGTATAAGATAACAAACAGACCCAATGAAGATAGTTTATTCAAGGCACATGGTTAGATTAATTAATTAATAAGCATTTCAACGTATACTGTGCTATACTCTGGGGTTACAAATGCAAAAATGGTAAGTTGCATCTTGTTAGGACTCTTGATTCCCAGTACAACTTTCTTTCCAGTCCACATGTTTTGGCTTCCTTCATCTATGCAGGAAGACTCTGGGGTAGTATTTGTAACTGGATTGAGCAAACTGATTAAATACACTCCCCTCCACCTTTAGAGTTCCATTTTGGATGCTTTGGGGGCCAAAAGTCTTGCTGTTGAAATCTTGTGGTTCTTGTAACTTTAGGAATTTTAACTTAGGCTCATGGGTCTAGAGCTATCTAAATGGACCCTCTTATTTTACAGATGTGGAAACTGAGGTACAAGGAGTTGAAGTGACCTGCTTCTATTTCTTGATTTCTTTTTTTACTTTCTGTGTTTTCTCTGCCCCTTTCAGGCCAACTTTCCTACTCTGATAGTCTTCCAAAATAGATGCAAATTTTAGTATTCTAGCATTGGGACATGAAATACTTCAAAGTTTAAAAATAAATACATAAATATATACCCAAATATATAGGGCATATGTGAATGTAAACTCATATACATGTGTGTATATGCACTTATCCACACATATATTTCCTTTTGCATTTAAGAGTCAAAAATCAGTGATAGTTGGCCTTTTAAAGGAGGAACAGAATCATAGACTCTGAGGCCTGTGAGGAGACTTGATAAATCATCAAATCCATCCTGTTTCTTCAGGTACAGCTACACTCTGACCCTCTCAGGCAGATGAGAATCTGTCCTATTTTAGAAGAAAACCCTTGGTGTCAGGAAATCCTCCCTTTTATCTAACTTAAATCCCTTATGCTGCAGTTTAAACCGATTTTCTCTTTCCCACTAGAAGAGATTGAGACCAGCTCATCACCAACCTCTGTGTAAAACTATTCATAATTTTAAATCGTCCCCCATTCTTTCTTTACTCTTGTCAAGATAATCCTAGGACCTTAAACAAGATGTCATAGCTCTTACCTTCTACCAAAAGCAGCAGAGTTCAGTAGGAAGAATACCCAACTTGGGGTCGTGGGACCATATATTACCTGCTTGACCTTGGGCAGGTCATCAAACCCTGATGACCTTCATTCTGTAAAACCAGATGACCTCAAAGATCCCTTCCAGCCTGAGAACTATTTTCCTGTTTGTTATCCTTTTGTTCCTCTAAGTATTATGCATCTCAGTGCTCCAGATTTTTTTTCTAATGAGTTTCCACTTCTTTTAATGATATATAGTAAAGCACAATGGCAAGATGACCATACTTCCCATATCCCCTACCCTTCATTCATGCACACCCAATGTCTTGCTTTTTTTTTTAAATAAAAGCTGATATTCTGTGCTCAAAACTTGCCCCTGGATATCCCTTTGCTACCATATTAGCAAATAACCAGTTCTTCCCTGTCTTTAATTGGTGTAACTTGTTTTCTATCCCTCAGGTATATTATGATATACTTGTCCCTACTGAACTTGAGCCACCACCCCCTTAAAAATTATTCTTGCCACTTTATCAGTTTGTGAAAATCACTAAGAATGCTGATCCTATCTCCCAAGGTGCAGCCTCCCCTTTGGACCCTAGCCCAATGACATCTTCGTGCAAGCTGAGAAACTTAGTGAATGAGTAGCTTCTTTTTTTACTATTTGGTAAGTTAGCTCGAGGGGAGAGCACTGTTCTTAAGTTTTTGCTGACATAAAGGAAACAAATTTCTTTGAACTGTGAAGAGCAGATTCACTATAAACCAGAATACCCCAGTTATTTATTTTTATTTTCCAGTGAAATCGATAGCATCATCATCATAATAACAATGAGAATAATCAAAATTGGGAATCATACATCCTTAATAGTAAGACCAAACAAATAAAAAACAGTCCTGAACAAACAGAAACAAAGTCTCATTCCATTCAACAAATACATCTTTTCTGTCTGCTAGGGTGAAGAGAGGTAACCAAGAGTGTGTAGGTTGATACGAAAAGCATTACAGGCATGGGAAAGCATCTCAGACTCCCGAAAGGTGCCATGACTAATCCCATGGATGTAGCCACAGGGCCAAGTTTTCAAACTCCATCCTCCTGACTGTGCCCAGGCACAACTGAGGCAAGTGGATGGGGCAGAGGATGGAGACCCTCTGCCTGTTGGCACTGGCTCAGGGTTTCATCACTCTTTGCTCCTGACAAGGAAGAGAGGCTCCTGGCCCTTAGGGCCCTCCCACAGCCACCTTGCCCTCTGGCTCATTCTTGCTCACTTCCTTTTCTGTGTTAACAGAAGTGGAGCAGGAATCCCCATGGCTGTGACCTCATAGGCAGCTGAATAGCCTGGGAATGGTGTCTTTCCAGTCTTCTGAGCCAGGCCATGCATTTGGGAGTGGGAAAAAAAGGAGAAAGGAAACTTGAGTGAGAGAAAGAAGTCAGCAAGAAACCAGAAATGTGATGTTTTGGACCCTGTTCTTGCCTATGAGCAGTTCTCTTTTGTCCAGAGCAACAATTAAATAAATAAATAAATAAAAAAATAAAAATAAAAATAAAAATAAAAATAAAAACTTGCTGCCTAAAAGCACTGGACAGTTCATTTTTGAGCAATAAACAAGAATCATATAGAGAAGTTCGCAAGAATTTAACCCCATGGTTAATTCTCTAATTCCAGATCTCTATTATTTAGAACACAAGGTGGAAATTATTTTTCTATATAATTCTGTTCCATTTCTTGTCTAGGCCAATATGGAGTTCCTTAGATATCTGAAGTTTCTAGATAACACCTTCTCCTTAGTGGTAGGATTCAAATAAATTAATAACCGGTTCACCAAACTCAACATAAAATTAGTATCCATTCTGCTGAACCAGTGTGGCTGAATACTGCCACTGCTTCTTCTCCTCTTCCTCCCCCCCTTCTTCTCTTTCTCTTTCTTCCTTCTTCCTTTTCTTCTCCCTCTTCTATTTGTTTTTCTTTTTTTCTCCTTTTTTTTGTATGTCAAAACTCAGTTCTGGATTTCATAGAAGAAATATATGTACTGTTGATTTAGGTTTTTATCTTCCTAGAAAGATTCTAAAGCTCATTGAGGGCAGGGGAATCCTGTCTTTTTTTTTCTTCTTTTTTTGTAGCCTGCTATAATTCCATTCAGGAAGGAATCAATACTTGTTTATGATTAGGGTGTGAAGAACCAAGCTTTGAACCACATCCTTTGGCTTCTTGGCTTTGGGGCATCCCTAGGCTGGTGTGTGTGTGCTTCAGACTAGACAATTTTAAATGCTGGGGGTGGGGGAAACTCCACTGTGCTCCCTCAGCAAGACCTATCTTGCTGATAAGACAACCCACTGCCATGAGTTTCTAGCTTTTTACCAGAAAAGAAGGTGTGAATGGGGGAAGAGTAGGAGAACAGAGAGAAGAGGAAAGATCCTCAGGGATCAGCACATAGAGAAGTAGGGGATCCCCAGGGTTGTGTGGGAAGCTGGCAGAGGCATCAGCTGGGCAGCGTAAACAGCCCAGTGCTCCTGTCTCACAAAGGGGAGTGGATTTCAAAAGGAGGAGTTTTTACCTTCCTTTGGAAAGCTCTGACTGGCTCTCTGTAGGTTAGGTTTAAAAGGTGTTTCTCTCTCTCTCTCTCTCTCTCTCTCTCTCTCTCTCTCTCTCTTTGTATGAATCCTTTGATACTTGAGTAGGGAAATCCTCTCTTATCAGCAAAATTCACTGACTCTTAACACTGGTTCTCTTTTTGCTGTTTGGTAGAGAAACAGAGAGACAGATAGACCAGGGTTATTTGTACAACTTGGAGCTCGGTTAGAAGGAGAAAGCATCTGTATTTAATTCTACTTTAGATGGCCTAGCTCCTGCTTCTGGCCAGTGCCAAATCATGGACCTGAGAAATGGCACTCCCTAGGAGACAGTCTGAAGGTTGAGTCAGAATGTCCGAACAGAGGACTGTCCCCTCTCTGGACTAGGGTTGAATTATGGTATTTAACTCTGTACCCTTAACATAAAGAATAACTTAAATGGACCATGGCTGTGGAAACATTTGGGAGGCAACATAACATATACAATGGAAAAAGAACATTCTATTTGGAATCAAATACCTATGGTCAAATCTCACCTCTATGGCCTGCTACTTAGATGATCTTGGCCAAGTTATATATAAGAGAGTTGGCTCTTGAGGTCCTTTTCAGTTCCAAATCTATGATCCTGTGACTTTAGCCTGATTCCCTTATTTTTACAAATGAGGAAACTTGAGTCCAGAGAGTTAAAATTACTTGTATAAGATCCCATCATAAGTTGATGACAAACCTGGGGCCCAAAGTAGGGTCTCTGGACTCTTAACTGGTACTTCCTCTGCTACATGCAGACGCTTTTAAAATCTTACTTGTTAGGGAGAGGTCTCCATGGAAGAATTAATTATCTGAAGACAGCTTAAATGGAAGCCCAGTCTCCGTTGTGATTTCCCCTGTGTGAAGGTAGTGAGTGGGTGGGTGTAGAGGCAATGATGATGAGGCATCTATATAGATCAGTCTCCTGGGACAGTGATGAATCCAAGAAGCTGCAGGACACGGAGAAAGATGAGGGATGACAGTGGTAAAGAACAAGAAAGGAGAAACCAAGGCTTTTCAAGGAGAAAAGGGAGATGAGTTTAAGGTTGTAAGATCTTAGGAGAACCCACTGACTGATAGACTCCATTCTAATTTATTTCAGGGGCTCTTCCCTAGATTGGTTGCAGAGTGATGTCTTTTTCTGTCATGGTACCTCCCTAAGACCAATGTCTTAAGTTATATAGGACCAGTTAGTGATCTGGGCCAGGAGAAGCTGGAATGAGCACAGTGATGAAATGATAGCTTCTTGAAGTATATAATGAGAAAGCTTAAAAAAAGGTAGTGAGGGCTCCTGGCTAAGCTTAAAAAGTGCTCTCTGCAATGAGTAGGGAGGTTGATTGTTCATTCTCTGCCCTTTTGCAGAAGTTAATTCAGGACTATTCTCTGGTGAGGAAACTGTAGGATGAAAAGTAAGAGGCAGTAGATCTTAAAGTCAAAGTGGTTATTTAGCTACTGGTTTTTGATTTGGGCTAGACCTATGATCCTCATCTCCTCAAAGTTAGTCATCCAAGGAAGTGTCACATCCAACAGAGCTGGTGGTCTCCAAGTTATTCCCGGGTTAACCCATTCCCATAGCTTTAAAGGGGTGAATAGTAAAAGGAAGTCTGGTAATTGCTTTTGAGAACAGTATCTTGAAGACTACCCATCCAATTTATCCAACCATTTTTCACAGAGTGCACTATTGTAAGCAAAGAAGGAAAGTCTGTTCAAGGTTTGTGATAGGAATAGGTAGAGGGAAAAAAAGAAGTCTTATAGACTTTACTTCCTGTAGATTTGAGGGGGCAGTCAGATCTTTCCCTAAAGGCTTGTCCCCCCTTCCCCATCCCTCCCCAATCATTGGGGGTAGAGCAGTAGTCCCTATTCTCTATTCAGTCATTTTTTCTGTATATTTCTTAGACTCAGAAGAAAAAGGTTGGAGCTAGCAGGTAAATATTGCTCCCTAGCTGTTGTCCGAAGTTCGGTCATCAAGATCTCAGAGATGTCTGAGAAAATAGAAATAATAGTAATACTAGCCGCAGCAACAGTAATGGTAGTGGTGGTTGTGGGTGGGATAGCAGTAGCCATAGTTGTAGTAGTAGCACTACTACTGATTTTACTGAAGTATTTCTGTGGCATTTCATTGTTTGCAAAGTACCTTACATATATCATTTGAGCTTTGAAAGAATCCAGAAAGATAGGTGCAATTATTGTCCTCATTTTACACATTAAGTAACATGAGCTTCTGAGAGAGACTGAGTCACATCCTTATACAACTGTTAGATGTCTGAGGTGGGGTTCAAACTCAGGTCTTCCTTACTGCAATTACAGTACTTTGTCCACCGTATCACCTATCTTCCCCGTGACCACTTTCACCTTTTCATTCTTCTAATCACAATAGATTAGATTTGCATTTTGTGGAGCTAATTATGCTAAGTGAAGTTTATTTTTTTTCTTTTTAGGGACAAAAAAGTTAATTCACACATTACTGTGGTTGGCAGACACTAAAGGAGAGAGAGAATAGGGGGATTAGCAGCATCAGGAGCCACCATCAGTTGTAGGCAGCGGTAAAGAACAAGAAGGGAGAAACCAAGACTTTTCAAAGAGAAAAGGGAGATGAGTTTAAGGTTGTGAGATCTTGGGGAAACCCATTGACTGATAGACTCTATTCTAATTTATTTCAGGGGATCTTTTCCAGATTGGTTGCAGGGTGATGTCTTTTTCTATCTGAAGGATATAGGGAGTGATAGTTTATCTGGGGGATCAATCTCCCCAAGAACAGACTGACTTCCCAAAGGAAGCCCACCTAAGTGAAGTTTATATTGACCTCAGTGTCAGTGCTGTGTATTGTAATTAGACCTGCCAAGTTCACCCACCCCACCCTTCATTAAAAATGACTTATCATTGAAAGCCAGAAGATCTCTTCTACAGTTGACTTGAAGTGACATGGTAACCTACCACACAAGATCTGGAAGGATTGAAGTCTTTAAGGCACTAGGTCCTCAGATGCTCTGGATTCATAGATTCAGAGTCCTTTGAGATGCAACAGAAAACAGTGGTTACCACCTTCACATGTTTATTACGTGGATGACCTTGTGCAAGTGATTTAACTACCTTTGGGCTCAGTTTCTTTATCTGTCAGAAGAAGAGGTTGACCTAGATGTCCTGGGAGGTCTCTTCCAGCTATGGGCTATGATCCCATTAAAATTGGCATAGAATTTTAGTACTGATACAAAATTTAGAGATGAATTCAAAGTTTTCATTTTAGAGGAAATTGTTTTAGAGAGTTTGAGTCTCCCCTAAGTCTTTTTTAAGCCTATTAACTAGTAGCAGAGTCAAGACCAGAATTCATATTTCTTAACGCTTTATTCATTTCTCTCCTAATTTACCATGCTGTCATTCATCAGGAGTAGAAAATCATGTGTAGATAGATAGATAGAGATTATATTTATATATACATAGATAATATAGCATTTATATGACACTTTGAGAGTAAATACACAGGGCAGCTAGGTGGTGCAGTGGATAGAGTACTGGCCCAGAAGTCAGGGGACCTGAGTTCAAATTCAACCTCAGACAGTTAGTAATTACCTAGCTATATGAATGCAGGCAAGTCACTTAACCCTATTGCCTTGCAAAAACCAAAAGAAAAAAAATTATGTACATATACACATTTGAGCAGAAAATCACAAGTGTGTATGTGTGTGTGTGTGTGTGTGTGTGTGTGTGTGTGTGTATGTAAAGAACTCTTTTGCTTCTTTTGAAAACCTATTTTAGTGTTTGGATTTTTTTTAAGTCATACTGATTCTGTTGCAACAAGCATGTCACTTTGCCACAGAGGATCTGGGTTCATAAATTGGCTCTGTTATTTATTAACTGAATGACCTTGAATTGAATTGAAGCTAACATCTATATAGAGCCAACTCTGGGCCAGGCACTGTGCTGATAAGCCCTTTACAATTATCTCATCTGATTGTCACAACCATAGTGTGAGGTAACCCTGTTTTATAGGTGAGGAAACTAAAGCAAAAGTTAGGTGACTTGCCCAAGGACATACAGTTAGTATGTGTCTGTGGACCTAGCACTCTATCTGACTTGCCACCTTGAATGAATTATAGTCTCTCTGTAACCCTCAGTGTCCTTATTTGTTACAACAAAAAAGTTGGATTGGATGGCCTTTAAAATCCCTTTTAGTCTAACTGTATGATCTGAGGACCTCTAAGATCTTTCCTCAAACTCAGAATTCTGAAGGACAAGCAGCTGTGTCTACATTTGACTCATTTTGGAAGTCACCAAATTCCTCAGAACAGGTGTACGGCTTTTGGCACAGACAATGCCAACTTTTCCCTAGCCCGCCTTCTTTACAAAGCCTTCTTGGACACAGTAGATACAGCATACAGGTCATGGCTACTTGCCTATTAGTTTATCAAGAGAAGCACAGGACACTCATTTTCTTTTTTTAACAAGGTGATATTTTTTCTCAATCATTTTACACCTTTAATAAAAAAAAAAAGCACTATGCATAGGATTTAGGGGCAAAGATTAAAGACTCTCCCCCCCAACCTGAAATATCTTACATTGTATGTACCACTACTGTGCCTGCTGCATTTTCAACTTATTACAGCTTTTCTATGACTTGGAAAATAGGTTGACTGAGTGATGATTGTTTTCATGAAATGGTGCAACATGTAAAGAAATGGTTGTCATTAATAGTGCAGTTATGTAGATTGTAGCTTTTTAAGCCTTCAGTTTCAAACCAGATTAGAGCTCTGTTAACTTAAAATAGCCAAGGAGGGGAAAAAAAAAGAAAGAAAAAAAAGAACTGTCGGAATCAGAAGAAAATATTAGCATTATGAAACATGTTAACAAGTAGCCATTAGCACTTTATGTCTGCATGAATAGCATCTTTAAGTGTTTTATTGGTAACAAAATAGACTCGAGTCACATAGAATGACATTAGTTTTCAAATTGGCAAGTTCTTGTAATTCAAACTTCTCATTGTTAGCACCTGCTGTGGGGAGGTTATTCACCATGTCAAAATGTGCCCTGGGGGGTGGAAAGGTAGCCTTCTGCTGGGTTGCTTTCAGGTAGGAGGGATCTGCTCCCCTAAAAGGGAACAGGGAGAAAATCTATACCGGGGTTCTTAACTGTTTTGTGTGTTATGGACCCCTTTGGCAGACTGGTGAAGACTTTAGACTGTTGGCTGCCTACATTCTTCATTGAAGGAAAGGTTCAATTTTAGTTAGAAGGTGGATATCAAGATGTCATTCCCCTCCCCCCATCCAAGTTCCTGGATCCCCTGGAATCCCAGTTGAAGGACACCTGGTCTTTGGCCATAGACCAAAGGAAGAAGATTTGAGTGGAAACAGTCCTTCTCTGAAGGAATTGTAGATTCGGACCTTTCTCTGTATCAGGGGGTGGGAATTGATTATCTTTGTAGAAGCCAGCAGTTTAGCTTGTGTATGTTCAATCATGGTCAGGAGGGACACTAAGGGAAGATGAGCTCATCTGAAGTCAAAGTAGAATGTTGGTAACCTCACTCAAGAGAGGTTTCACAGAAAAGAGTCTTGGATTGTGGTCATTGAAGATAATGTAAATAAAGGACGCCAGTACCAATTGTATTAGCTCTACTTTTACCCCAGCTGAAGCTTCTCTATGCATCTTGGCTGCTGCCATCTTGGGTCTCTGCTTCTGGGACCCATCTGTCCCTGGTCTTAGGTGAAGGCCTTCCTTTCCTTCTTCTTCATTAACTGGAGATGGAGGTTGGCTTTTTCAAAAGAAGAATTTAACTGGTGATTAAGGGAAAGAATGTAGAGTGAAATTAACTATAAGTTTATATTTGAGTATAAAAGGTCAAGTAATAGAGCACAGGACCGAAGACCTATTTAAACTAGCTATACCTGCCCCTTAGTTTCCTGCCCTAAATATTACCGTTTCCCCTCTCACTAGCTTGTTGGTCTCTTCCTGCCATATGGCTCATCATTATGCTGCCTTTCAGGAGAAGACCCCATTATAGTCCCCTTTTGTCCTTGCCTTTGCATCCAGCATCTAGTTGCTTTTTTTTCATTTAGTATTTTTATTTTTTTCTCAATTGCATATAAATGATAATTTTTAACATTTGATTTTTTTAAATTTGAGTTCCAAATTCTTTCCTTTTCCCCCCCTCCTTGAGAAGGAGACAATTTCCCTAGTGGCTTTTCAAAGTTAGTGGCCCTACTGACCCCTCCCAATTCACCAAGCTGGTTTAAACTGATACCCACTGGGTCCAATTACATATTTCACACTCATAACTGCTTCCAAGAATTGTTTACCCAATTCTCTTTAAAGACCTTTTCTTTTTTTAAAATGACTTTAATTATTGTGCCCTCAGTAATAGACAGAATTTTGGCCATTGGTAAAGGGAAGGCTCACTTGGTCAGTAAACTGGTCCAGTAAACTGGAACTTAGGAAACAAAGGAAAAAAATGAAGCAGTCACTTCCCTCAATGAGCTTGCATTCTGTCATTTCTTTTTCCTAGCTTACAATTTCCTCTCCAAAACAACCTATCCTTTCTTTTTAAGCTCCTTTCTCAGACTTCCATTCTTCAAGTATTACCCGAGTGGGAAAATAGCTCATCAACATTTGACCTAAGCCATATAACCAAAATTAGAGTAAGGCAGTGTAGTGAATCAGACACCTCACTAAGAATTTGGAGGCTCAGAGGCTAGGCCTGGTCCTGCCACTGGCAACTTACTGAATCTCTCCAATCCTTAGTTTATCTAAAAGGAGAGTTTATTATCTATAAGAACCCTTCTTGTCTCCATGAATGGTGAAAATTAGTAGGAAAAGAACTGCTGAGACTCAATTTATACTTTTTATATAGGAGGATTTGTTTATGGGATTTATTGTGGGATCTCAGAGTTGGAAGGGATCTCAGATGAGATCTGTTCAACCCTCCTCTAGACATATCTATCTATCTATTTATCTATCTATCTACCTACCTATGTATATATATAATAGATGCATATAATGTGACAAGATATTATTTCAATAGTAGAATTAATATAGCTGTATATATTTACATGTTTACATATGTTTTTATTCCATTTTTATATTTTGTTTTTTGATATGCTTTGTTTTTTCTGGTACATTTATAGATTATTCCCACTCTATGAGAGAACTTTTGTAACAAATAACACAGTGACTTTATCTGAAAGTTCAGGCAACTTTTCACATGTATAGCAGCTCTCCCACATCTCTATTTAAAAAAAAATGAAGAGAAATCTACTTTATTTTCCTCTTAACTCCTCTACCCCATTGAAAGGATGGGGGAAGAAAAGCAGATTTCTTATAACAAATATGCATAGACAAGCAAAACAGATTCCCTCAGTGGTAGCATACAAATATACATACATTTGCAGACAGACATACATATACCATTCCGCACACTAAATCCCATCACTTCTCTTTCATGGATAGGACCATGTGTCCTCTGGAATCATAAAGGGTCATTATATTGATCCTAGTCCTTACAGTTCTTATCCAGTCTGCACTTGAAGATATTTAATGATGGAGAACTCACCAGCTTCAGAGGCTGCTTATTTTACATTTTGAATGACTTTTTTAGGGTTTTTTCCTCTTAGACTGTAGAGAAATCTGCCTCTTTGTAAGGTGTTGTTCCTGGTCCTAGTTATGGCCTCTGAAGTCAAGCATGGCAGTACTTTGACTATGTGGACAAAATTCTTCTCTAAATTTCTCTTGTTCAGTCTAAATATCCCCAATTCCATCGGTCGGTTCTCATTTTGCATGAGTTCAAATACCTGATCCACCCTTCTTTGAAGATGTGGAAGTCTCTCAGTATCCTGATATTTTAGGCATCATCTGATCAGGGCTCCCATCTACCTTATTCCAGACATTATTATGCTTTTTTCAAAGTAGTCTAAGATTGAACTCTTAGCTTGATTGTTCTTCAGACTTTATAGATTGTGAACATAAGTATTTTCTTTCTTATTTAACTTTTTTTGGTTCATCTCAAAAGAATGTAGGAGAAATATTCTATGAGCAAGGGAGTTTTGCATTAGAAACCAAAGCTTTGACCTTCTTGGTGGAGGATTTTCTACATATTGTTTTCTGCCATATTGAATAATCCTTTTTCCAAAAACTGGGTAGTTTAGGTTGCTTCCTTCTTGGACATCTTAGTTGCTCCTGGGATACCCTGGTTTGGGAATCACTTATGTTTTTTGCTATACAGCCTAACTCCCATTCCTCCTTAGAGAAAGGCTAATAGGGAAATAGGAAGCTCTTTCTTATCAGGAGAATTTAAAGTCCTTTGATAAAAAGAATACAGGCGTTCTCTCATGTCCCCATGATATCCAAGCTAGCCAAGTCTTAGTCAAGGAAACAATTAGGTGACCAAATTGGTAACTTTTCTTGGTTTAGATTCTATGTTCAGTCCAGACATCCAGAGTTTGAAGGGGAAGAAAGCTAAAGCCACTAGAATATTCCTTCTCGTTAGGTATCAACTCACACTCATGATGCCAATATTTCTGGGTAGAGGTGATGCATCTGTGTGGGTCCATACAGAAAGACAGACAGACCTTTCCCCCAAAGTTGGATTCCCTTGTCAAAGAGAAGTAAGAACCACTTTGCTGTGGACTCACTGGGAAGGGCTGAAATAACATTTAGAGTATGAGATTAATACATTCCCTTCAAGTGACTGAGGACAGTGGTTTTCTTTTATGTGCATCAAGCCCCTTTCCATTTTTCCTTTTTTTTTCTACGTTTCTCTAACCCTGACGAACATGAAAGGAAATCCTTCCAGATTCATCGATGGCCCTGAGGATGGTGTGCAGAAAAGTCTAGGCAGTAGACTCAAAGCTGCTGCCACACTGTCAAAGGAGACCCTCAGAGAAACTCAGGTGGCTTCTAGCCAGCCACATCAGACGATTCTCCTGAGCTCCATGCCACGACAGGACTGCGCAGCTCTGGTTTATTACACCCCCCTCCCCCTTTTGTCCTTGTTATTGCTGCTCCTGCCATTTTCAAACCTCCTTTTACACATCCTGATACAGTTTTCACATTGTCCCCTTCCTCTTAAAGCCCTTTAAAAAACAAAACAAAAACAAAACAAAACAAAACAAAATCCCAATGTGATCCCCATCGAGATGTTACATAACCTTACAGTTGAATTCCTCTAAAAATGTGTGTTATGGATGTTTGTCTCACAGCAACTGGCAACTCTGGTTATTTGTGTAAATGTCAGATTCTGTGTAGTTATTGACCGCCCTGTTGGGCCTACGTGTTGCTCTTCTGTAGAGAAGGTGGCCCGGGGCGTTGTTCTGTGTAATGAAGCCTTTCTAGGGCTTCTCTTGGCAATCAGGACTTTTCTGCATTCTAAGACAAGTGTAGATGAACTTGAGTTTGCTCTACTTTTTATTTGTGTAACTCTGTGTGTGTGTGTATGTGTGTGTGTGTGTGTGTGTGTGTTTGTGTTGGTTGAGGGGGAAGGGGGTGCTGGGGAAGGAGTTTGGGGCAATCAGCATTTTAGGTTGGTTCTTCAAGATGAATAACTACTTAGCTGTTGCCTCAGCCACTTTTGTTTGTGAAATAAAAGGGCAGTAAGCACCATGACACCAGAGAATTTCAGGTTTATTGTGATTTCTTTTTTTGTGTTTGCATCTGTCCTACTCAGTTAGGAGCATTATCCATAACCCTATAGGAACCAACACCGAATACCGTATGATTTTAAAGCTTTAGAAATCTGCGTGTGTAATATGTCTTTTGTGAATTTTTTTTGTTCATTTGCTTTAGAAACTGTAATAATAATCCATAGTAATTATCCCATAGTATGCTGTCCTTTGTTACGGGGGAAGCACTGGATTAGTTTGAAAAACGTGTCCTATATACAGTTTCAACAGCTTGATTTTGCTCTTCTTCCCCACACCCCTTCCCCCTCTTCTTTTTTTTTTTTTTTTTTTTGTCTTGTGCTATTCGAAAGACAATTTCCACATTTTTGCCATATGTCTTAGAGAAGCCCAGGACTAACAAGGCAGTAGCAGACTTAGGACCCCTAGCTGTTCAGGTGCTGAGCCGGGCTTGCAGAACAGAAACATATTATGCGGGGAGCTAGGCTGTTGAAACAGCTGCATTTGGAAATGCTTTCCCCCCCCTTGCCCACCCTTTTTTTTTTGAAACTTATCAGAAAAGTCAGAGTCTTACCCCAGGTTTTAACTTTTCATGCTCAAATAAGAAGAAAGTATCCGAATTGCCTGGATCACTGCAGCCCAATTAGGTTCTTTGCATAATCTTTATAGTTTGGGCAGGGGAAAGCCCTTTCTTTCTTTTTCTTTTCCCCCCTTTCCTTTTCTTTTATTCCTTCTTTTTTGTATGCATGTATCTAAGTGTGTGTGCGCCTTATTTTGCATTCTCTGCTCTGCCGAAAGAGCATTTAATCCTTGCCCTTCTGTCTGTTGAGATATTATGTTTTTTTAATAGTGCTTGTTTATGACTAAGGTCAAAGACAGTATTTCAGAACAAAAATTAGAGTTAGTTCATAATTGAGTACATATGTATGTAACTGTTTATTTTTATAGTTTGCTAATTTATTTTTAAACAGCTCAGTTGAGCCAACATGTTTATAGCCGCGTTCATCACATGCCTTACCAGTCAGGGTGTTAAAAGGCACATGCTTTTCAAGAGTTCGGGATCCCAAGTTAAATTAGATAATACCATCAGGTAGCAATTTAATTACATTAATTGAATGTTTAGCCTGAAAGGTAGTTTTGCAGCGGCTATAATGAAATAACATTTATAAGTACACATGTATAAATCTCAGTGTTATAGACATTATTTGGGGTTGCTGACAGAAAAATGGAAATATATCAAGGGTTTGGAAGGAGAAATGGGAAATACTCTCATCAACACTAAAAGCTGCTTTGGCAGTTAGGGAGATGCTGGTCATGACCATTTCTTTATGGAGCTGCCTTCCTCATTAGCACCTTACATATTCATAAACCAAAGGGACTTGGGTAAAGTTCCTGGCCAGGCCTTCCCTGGGATATAGAATGCCTTCCATGACCTAGTCATGAGGATTCTCCAGAGGGGGGATGTAAACAAGTAGAGTGTTTGGCCACCCTGGAGAAACTGGGCCATGAAGACTGGCACCCCAAATGGTACTTCTGAGACCAGAGCTGATCCTCTGGTTTGGCACCACTGTATGAAAAGTAGTGGCTCCCCAAGTTATCAACAGATCAGGGAGGTAAATCCCCCACATCACAAAAGGCAAAAGCAAAAAGCAGAACCCATATTTGGACCTCCAAACCCAGTGTATCTGACTCTAGACTTTCTGAGCTAACTGTGGAGACGCCTTACCTTCATCTAAATGGCCTAACTACCACAAAGGTGCTGAGGCATTTGACTAGGATTTCAAGATATTTGGGGCCCAGGTGTTGTTCCATCCTCCTCGGTGATTTAGTATGGTGAGTGTCAAAAGGCAGGCTATGAAAAGGGATTTTGAAGGTACACTAACAACAGCTCCCATGGGTTTGAGTAATGCAGTGTCTCCTTACGCCATCTGGTTTCACCTGGGCTGCAGACTATAACTGTGGCCCTCCTCTCCCCTCTCCAACCCTAAAATCAGACTTCGCTCGTCCTCTGCTGTGTCTCACAGATAAATCAGGTGAATCTGTTATTGCTCCTGGCTGTTTACTTGTATACAAAAATCACTCAAGTTGTTTTTTCGGCCACCATTATTTTCTGGTGGTTCCCCCATCACAGCTGTTTCCACTAACATCTGTAATTGGCCTTTCCCTTAGTAGTCACTCATGAATCACTTAGTTTAAAATTGCAGAGACATATGTGTGATGTGGGGAGTTAAACAGTCGCACATCCTCAGATGATGTACTCTTGATCAAATAGGGGTGGTCTACCGCTGCTTCCCAGAAGCCATGGTCAGAGGGATGGATATTAGGGGAGGTGTCCTGGGGGGAAGCAGGAAAACAAGCACCTCGGTGGTGTGTTGATGGAGACTTAAGGGTGTGTGTGTGTGGGGGGGGTTAATGGTATAAAGAATGGTGGGTTGGCACCCATGGAAAGGGCAGAAAGGTTTTCATTTGCTGATGTGGATAAAATGTTTGTCCAGTTGAAAACAGTCCCACTTACTTGATTACCTGATGAGTGATTTCCCCCAAGCTGACAGCTGCTCCGACAGATTTCACCTGCAAGTCCCAACAGAGCGGGGCGTTCTTTTAGGCCTGTTATTACTACCACAGAGGCGAACTTGTAAGAATAAGTTTTGATAATGAAACTTGGAAGCAGTTTGTGTATCTCCTTGCCTTCTATCTTGCTCTCTCTTCCTCCAACTACATCCAAGTTCTTGAAATGGAGAGCAGACTGAAGCTCTCCAACCAGATACCCATGAGGATGGTTAACAGAAACAATAATTATCATCCATGTAAGTCCTCCGTCATGGCATGGAGGTGACCCTAGGTCCTTGAAGATCATGCCAGCCGAGCACAAGTTCTAGCAGGTTCCACTGTGCTGGTATGGCTTTGAGTAATGGACTTGGCAAACACCTGTATGTCTGTCTGTCATCCAAAGGCCGGACTGGCTCACCACCTGGATGGCTTCAGGGTGATGAATTTCAACTCTCAAAGACTGGCTAGCTAGGTTGTGGTTGGAGGGAGTGTCCACACAAATGAAGGCAGAGATTCCTGAAACATTGACACTACCATCCCGGCATCACCACTTAGGAGTTTGTAAGCATGTTTCACATGATCTACTCTATCTTTTACCTTGTCTCTGAGATGATAATAGCAGTAATACCTACCCTGCCTATTAAGAGAGATATGATAACTGGACACCAGAGAAGTTAAGCGGATCACCTGTGGTCACACTTTTAACTTAGGGACAGGGTCAGGATTCAAGACCTAAATTACCTGGGTTGGGGTTCATGAGTCTCTTCACTCCATCATCTGGTGGAGCAATGACAATTTTCCTAGTTAGGATATCCTTGCCTATTATGGATCTCACTGGTGAGAGGAAAGACACAGTAATATTTGCTATTTGGGGGTTTAAAATTTAGGATGAGTTATAGTGAAAAAAATTTCCCCTTAAAATAAGTAGGCATAAAATATTAATAGTTCTCTGCCTACTGGAACCAAGCTTCTTGTAAACTAGATGTATGTGCTCTAGATTGTTGAAGGGTTTATCATCTAGTTGCTAAGTATCAGTGGAAACATAATGACTTAAAGGAGTTTCCCTTTCCTCTCATAAATATTCTAGGTGAGCTGTAGTAATTATTTCTTATGGACATTAATAATAATAATAATAATAACAATAATAATAGTCATATCTGGTATTGCATACTCATTGTGGCAATATAATGGAAAGTACACTGATTTGAGGATTAGAAGACCTGGTCTGGTTTCAGTCTCATGATTTTTTTTTTTTTTTTACCAGTGTGACCTTACACAAATCACTTATCCTCTGTAGGCTTCATTTTCTTCATATGTAAAATGAGGGGGTTGAATCCTATGACCTTTGAAGTCCCTTCTGATTGTAGATTATTTGGAATGAGGCTCTAAGTCAGAAAAAGAGTAAGGGATAGAGAGAAGAGTTTCTCCAGAAAATTTCCCCCCAAAAGAATCATACTTTCATTTGATTGTTGGACTTTTTTTCTTTTTACCATTTTTTTTATCAACTGAGAGAGAATGTATTTCAAAGAACCTATTAACCTTAAATTAAACACACACACACACACACACACACACACACACACACACAAAACTAAACACCACAGAGGTGATATGAGATCGATAAGACTACCAAAGTTGAAGGGGAGGACTCTCAGAATATTAATAAAGAGTGGTAGACCCTCCTCTGTTAGATGCTGAGGGAGGGAATGGATGCAGGAATGGGGGATAACTGTATAGACCTTAAGTAGATGATGTATCCTGGTTTCTCCATTCATTTGTGCCAAGAGCTGAGATTGTCTTCCTGAGGAAAGAACTGTTTAGAATTAGCACAGGACATTTTCTTTTGCTTAAAAGATGGGCTGAGAGTTCTCACTGGGCAGCTCTATTATGTGTAGGGAACCCTGCCAGGCAAATCTAAGCCAAAAAGGAGACCAGGAGCAAGGGGCACAAAGGTAGTTTATTTTGAATAATATCTTTAAGGACTCTCTGAATATGCTATCCAGAAATATGAGTGCTTCCAGCAGGCAATGCAAAAAAATGCCAGCATTTTGGTGTTTTTTTCTTCAATTTTTGGGTTTGTTTGTTTTTTAATAGTTTCTAACATTGAGTATGGATGTGAATGTTTTCATTTTTTTTTCCAGAAGTAAAAACCATCAGAATAACTATGTTTCCAGGGGTTTCATTGAATTAAAAAAAAAAAGATACTGCCCTTTCCATTTGAACATGCCTCAATAGTCTTCCAATTGTCTCTCTCAGATCTTGTGCCTATCTTGCTTTAGTCACTTGCTAATTGTTTGACCCTGAGAAAACCACTTACTTAACCTCTTTCAACCACAGTTTCCATATTTATAAAATGAGGGCTTGATATTCCATATACCATAAGTTCTCTTCCTTTAAATCTATAATTTTAGGATCCTATGGGTCAGTAATCTTTTGCCTATCTCCCAAATCTTATGGCCCTCCTTACTTCAGGCACTAACTGACCAAAGATCTATGACTCTGGGCAAGTCACCTAATCTCCCTCAGCCTGTTTCCTCATCTGAAAAAATAAAGATAATAATAGTGCCCATTTCTTGGGGTTACTATGAGGCTCAAGTGTGATAATCTTTGTAAATCATTTTGCTACTCTTAAAAGGATATATATTCATTGTTATCATTAATTATTATTACACTATTACTACTATTATTATTAATGTAATAATGTTACTAATATATTATTATTATACTACTGCACTATTATTATCACTATTGCACCAACATTATCCTGGAAGACTTGGTCTTGGGGGACAGAATTTTGGGGTGGGTAGAAAAATACTTCTTGGGTTCCAAAAGGAGAGCCAATTAATATATATTAATACATGTGTTGACCCAATGACTGTATAGAATTCTGGGTTCAATAAAGTGCCTCAATAATTTTCTGATTGTTTCTAAAATTTTGTGGTCTTTTTTTCTGTAAGTCAGTTGTAGCAAAGTAAGCCTCTCTGAGCTATGACTTTCTTATCTGTAAAATGAGGGGCTTGGATCTAATAAGGTTCCTTTCACTTCTAAATCTATGATCTTATGAACTCATGCCTATTGAGTAGCATTTGGAATATTCATTTACTAAGGGGCTACCCTGAGATCTGCTTAGCTGACCTGCCTGATGGGTTGGAGGTTTATATTTTTCCATTAGAAAAAATAGAAGATCTGAAAAGAAAAGCCCAACTGTGCCCTGGAAGACCAGGTCTTACCCCAAGACTACTGCTCTACCTTACTACTTACTGCCAGTGGTCTCTGGGAGTATTGGTCAGTGGAAGAGAATTGGGAGGGAATTAGTGAATGGAAATCTTAGGCTGAATTTTTTTAAATAGGTGATATCTGCAATAAATCAAAGACAAAAGAACCTAAAATATGAGGTTCTTCAATTCCTTGCCCTTGTTTTCCAACATACCAATATTCCCTTAGTTTGGGACTTCTAAATTTCTATTATGTCATGGACCTATTTGGCAGTCTGATGAAGCCTGTAGACCCTTTATCAGAATAATATTTTTAAATGCATAAAACACAAGATTACAAAGGAAAAATAAATTATATTGACATATAATTATCAATTTTAAAAAATACTAATTTTATAGAACCAAGGTTAAAAGCCCCCTAAAGAAAGAAGGCATGACTATGCAATCTACCTTTCCCTTCCTGAGTATCTGAATTCCAATTTAGTAGAATTTGAGAACCATAGAAGAAGCTTTTAGATCATATTGTCTAACCCTTTCATTCTGCAGATACAAAATTTAGAGACTTTAAGTAATATTAAAATGTAAGTTGCTTAAGGTCAAGGACTATTTCTTTTGGGAAGGGTGGAGGGATAACCCAGCACAATACTTAACATATAGGAAATATTTAATGGCTGTTGAATTGAATTGGATCTGTCATACAGAGCTGGGACCTGAACTCATATGCTGTCTGGTGTAGTAAACTGAGAAGACTTGAGCACCAACTTTATTTTCTTTTGCTCTTGATCGTTGAAAGAAAGGTTTTATAGGAATGGATTCACTCAGAGAAGAGAGTTTCTTGTTTTGGAAAGCTTAAAATTTTAATGTCAGAAGAAAACCTAGAATGAAGTATGAAGAATAACTTTTGATATGAACAGAAGATTAGAGCTAGGAGGGGAGTCAGGATCAGGAGTGACTTAGATCCATAAAAATCCCTGTCAGACCTGAATGAGAATAGTTGGTTGCAGCTATGGACTTTCTCCAGAGCACTGATAATTCCTCCATTAAGCTCTCCTGTCTTTGCCATCTGAGTAGGCTCCAATTTTTTTTTTGTCCCTGCTTCCTTTATATTCTCTTTGTTCTTAGCCACCTCCAAGTTAGGAGAACCTCTATAATTTACCTGCTCTCTTCTCTGGTTTGATTCTTTGTAATTTAGTATTTCTGACTTGCATCGCTGAGTTTAGCCGGCTTTCACAAACCAGGCCAATGAACTTCAAGCACATCAGCTCCCTTGGAAGGACCTGATATCTGATTGTTGCTTTGATAAGCGCCTGTACAAATATTTATAGGATCCTGATAGTCTTCTGAATTGCATTATTACAACATACAAAGCTGTCAGATTTCCAGGATTTCTTGTGGGAATGTGTTTCTTCTGAATTAGAGAGACAGTTTCCAGCCCTTAGTTCTTCCTCTTCTCCACCCATCAGCCCTGTGGCCTTATTAACCTGAGCTTTCATCCAATGGGGCAACTTGAGTTATTCAGAAAAAAAGAAAAAAGAAAGAAAAAAGAAAAGAAATAACTGCTTTTTCTTGCCTGCCACTACTAAAAGAACTGAAACGAAGGAGACCCTGGTGTCTCTAACAGAATCAGAAAGACCCAGAAAAAACTCTATAACCATCTTTCACTCACACATCCTAGCCCCTCATCCATGGATATTGATAATAAATTTGTTTGTTTGTTTTTAGGTTTTTGCAAGGCAGTAGGGTTAAGTGGCTTGCCCAAGGCAACACAGCTAGGTAATTATTAAGTGTTTGAGACCGGATTTGAACCCAGGTACTCCTGACTCCAGGGCCCCTACTCTATCCACTGTGCCACCTAGCTACTCCTATATTGTTAATAAATTTGGTGCTTTGAAGAGGCCCTATTCCTAATTCTTCTAATTCAGAATTTATTCAGAGTTTCTAATTCAGAATTTATAAAATAGATCAATTAAGTGGAAGACATACCAAATGTTTAGCTCTTCTAGACCTCATTGTCCAACAAAAATCTTTCAAGGGCAACCTAGAGCCAAAAAGATTGGATACCCCTGAATTAGGGTCATTGTACATATTATGAAAGGGCTCTGGTTGAAGTTTTCCTAGAGCATTTATATATTGTTTATAGATCTTTAACCACTTCAAGCCAACCTGTTAGGAGCTGGGGGCCCTTTGGAGATCGATCAAAAATAAAGAGGAGGCATCTTGGAAATGATTTTGCAAGTTAGTGAGATGAGATACAAACTTTTCTAGGTGTCTTTCCTTTGTAGGACTGGAGACATTTGGTTCTCTGAGGAGCAGGAGGAATGACAGTGGTCTTCATTTGTATAAAGCAGGGAGGGACTTTATCCCCCCATTTTTATAAATGAGGAAACTGAGTCCCTCCAAGTGAAATAATTTTTATTAAGGAAGGCAGTCATTGTCTTTGGTTCAGATCCTACCACTGATAACTCTCCTTGGCATGACAAGCACTCCCTGGTCTTTAGTTGTCTCATCTGTAAAGTGGATTGTCTCTCTCTTCTCTTTTTCTGTATCCCTCCCTCTGTCTTTCTCTGCCACCTCTGTTTCTCTCTTTTTGTCTTTCTCTTTGTGTCTCTCTTTGTCTTTGTTTCTTTCTCTTCTTCCCCACTCTCATCTCTGACCTCATGGCACTAGAACTGACAACAAAAGGGTCAATTGGGTGCAGGTGCTCAATCCATTGAGCCCCTTAATTGCTTTCATTCTTTATCACCATGCTAAGAGACTTCCTCCTTCTAGTAGAGTGGTCTTGGAGCTCTGAGAGATACCTGGCCTCCCCTGGGCCTTGGGGCTCCTCCCCAGAGCTGGCATTCCTCCAGAACTTCGGCTTCTCCTGAGGAGAAGCCCTCTCCTTTGGCCAGGTGAAGTGATGCTGCTGCATCTGGATTCACAGATCAGCCACCAGAGAACCGGTGGTGGCTTGGGCTCTTCCACCAGGCCCTCTTCCTCAGTCCAGTGGGCTCAACCTAGCAGATCCTCCCTCTCCTAGCCCCTTATTATTACATCAATGCCCCAGGTTGCCACTGAGTCACCCAGAAGCCACCCCCACCATAATTTCCTGATGTCTTGTGTTTTATTTTCTTTCTTCTTTTTCTGAATGGGGTGGAGTAACAGGACTCCAAGAGCCCCAAACAGCCAAGGCCCAGGGCATGGCCCTGGCATGCTGTAACCCTGGCGTGCAGCCCCAGGCAAGCCTGGGCAGAGGACAGAAACTAGGAGAGGGAGCATGGGGAGACGGCAGCAGAAGGCAGGCCAGACAGACTTGAGCCCTAAAGTAAACAAGTCTTCTCAGAGCTCGGGGGCTGCCAGCACAGAGGCTTCCTGTCCTCCTAACGCTCTGGCAAAAAAAAAAAAAAAAAAAAAGACAAGGCTGGAAGGCCCTGGTTTCTAGCGAGCTGGAGGATGACCTGGACAGTCACTGGGAACCTGGGTGCTGATGAGCTTCCAGCGCCCCCTCCCTTTGTCTCCACTCATTCTCACTGAGTCCTTCATTCTTCCCCTGCAGAGGGGCTCTCCCTTTCCGGTAAAGGAGGGAAAGAATGTAGGGTGAGGAAAGCAGGTGGGGAAAGGGCAGCTGTAGAGGCAGGCACTCCTTGTCCCTTGTGCAAGTCAAGCTGTCTGTGTGTGTGTGTGTGTGTGTGTGTGTGTGTGTGTGTGTGTGTGTGTATATCTCTCTATTGTTCGTCTGTCTCTTTTTTCTCTCTCATTTCTTTCTCTCTGTCTCTCTTTTTCTCTCTTATTTCTCTCTTCCCTGCTGTCTTTCTCTATCTCTGTTTCTTTATTTTTCTGTCTCTGCTGTTTGTCTGTCTCTGTCTCTCTCTTTCTCTCTCTCTTTCATTCTCTGTCTTTTTCTATCTGTTTCTCTATTTTTCTATCTCTACAGTTTGTCTCTGTCTCTCATTTCTCTCTGTCTCTATTTTCTCTGTCTCTGCTGTTTGTCTCTCTTTCTCTTTTCTCTGTGTGTCTTTCTCTCTGTCTCTATTTTTCTGTCTACTGTTTATCTCTTTCTGTCTCTTATTTCTTTCTGTCTTTCTCTTATTTCTCTTTGTCTTTCTCTCTATTTTTCTCTATCTGCTGTTTGTTTGTCTCTCTGTCTGTCTCTCTCTCCCTATTATGGAAAAATCAAGTTGTGGACAGAGGTCTGTTCCTCCCACATCCCTTTCCTAGGAATCACTCTGAAATGTGTTCATAGATCCCTTGAAGTCAATGGTATCCCCTGCCAGTTAAATCGTCTTGCCTGCAGCTCTGATGGGTATAGAAGGAAGAAGTGCCGATGGGCTTAGGGCCAGGGGGTTTGTGTCCTAATGCTGCTAATTTACATTTACCTCATTCCTGATCCCTGGGCTCCCCACCATGCCCGTCCTTGGCAAAAATGACATAAGGGAAAAAACAGCCTTGAATTCCTTTCTCCAATGCCTTGACCTTTCCTCCTATCAGCCCTCTACTCCCTGTGACCTAGGGAAAAGACCTAGTAGACTTTTATATCCATTTACTGACAAATTTGTTTTATACTTTTGGAGGTAGCTTCCAAATCTACCAAGATGAACTCTGCAGCTTTCATGGAAAGAAGGGAAAAGGCAGCATGTTTCCACAAGACATTACTGGAGAGAGGGTTGGTTACCTGGAAAGAGGGAACTGAGCAAATTGAGACAAGGAAGTCTGGTGAATGCCTTTGGAGCAGGTTGGGCTGGTACCAGCCCCTCCTTCAACCCTGTCACTTTTCCCTGTCCCCCCCACTGCTATTCAGAGGGTACATGAAAGAGTTTGGAGCAGGAGGTTGTATGGTTCCCTTTGCTTTCTGGTATCTGTGGTCCAAGAGGAGCTGTCCAGTGCTGTGGATTCCCCCCCCCCCCCCCATGAAAATGTCCAACAGGAAAATGTCCAATTGCATTTTTATAGTTTTATGTAAGATTGCACTGAAAAGGCTAGGTACTACAGCCCAAGATTTGAAGTGTCCTGGCTTAGTGGCATAATATATTATTCCTTTGAGGAAGGTGCATACTTTACAAGAGGAGGTAACTAACACTAGTTACATGAGAAGGTAAATGGAGTAGTAATAGTTAGAGGGTTGGACTTTAGAAAGGGAAACCTGACCTGGAATCCTGCCTCTGCCAATTGTCTAACTGTGTGACCATGGGTAATTGCTTAACTTCTCTGAAACTAAATTTCCTCACTTGCAAAATGAGGGTAATTATATAGCTCAGGGTTATTACAAAAAACAAATAAGATAATGTATTTGGAAAACTTTAAAATTCCTTAGATCTCAAGATTAGATAGAATATTTGTCATTAGATTACCATTAGATCTAATAATTAGAAAGCCAATAATTAGATCTTAAATCTATAAATTATTAGATTACTAATTAGATCTGATTTATTATTAGAGCTATTATTAATTGCCTTAAAGGCAGTTAGATAGCAAAATGGTTAGACTGCTGAGCCTGGAGTCAAGACTACCTGATTTCAAATCTGACCTCAGACATTTGCTAGCTGTGTGACCCTGGACAAGTCACTTAACTCTGTTTGTCTCAGTTTCTTCATTTGTAAAATGAGCTAGAAAAAGACATGACAAAAGCACTTTGGTATCTTTGCCAAGAAAATTCTAAATGGGGTCACAAAGAGTCAGACACAACTGATGAAATGATTAAACAACAAAGTAAGCATTCTGAACATTTGGTTTTTTTAGACTTTTTTGATAGCTAAATAACAATATAATTGATTACTTTTGTAACCTTTATATTTTATGTATTTAAAAAATTCTGAGACAGGGTCCATAGACTTTACCAGACTGCTAAAGGAGTCTTGGACATAAAAAAGGTTAAGAACCCTTGGCCTGAGGGAATTGGTCTTGATAAGTGGCCCACTACTCCCCAATGAGAAAGATAGCATTGACTGAGGACTTTGAGGGGACTCTTAACGCCATGGTG
The DNA here is from genome assembly GCF_037893015.1 of Macrotis lagotis. Lineage (NCBI taxonomy): Eukaryota > Metazoa > Chordata > Mammalia > Peramelemorphia > Peramelidae > Macrotis > Macrotis lagotis. The sequence goes on along the minus strand of NC_133658.1, from coordinate 117,159,906 downwards.
CTTTTTGTAATAGGTTCTGTCCTCAACCTGACTTTTCATTCTTTTGTGAGACACTTCTCACAAAGCCCCATTGGCTTTGGATACCTGAGGCTATATGGTCTAATTCAGATGGGATTAGACAGGAGTGGCAGAGAAGAGCTAGGAAAGTTGGAGGAGAGAGGAGACTGAGTTTATCTTGTTTGTGATGAAATTGTAGCTTGGGAATAGGTTTGCCTGTTTGTCACAAAGACACATTTTCATCCCATAAGCTTGGACAGGTCTGCCTGCTCCTAGAATTGCCATCCCGAGGTTAGGCTCACAGAGCTTGTTCATTGCCCATCAAATATATCACTCTTTGAAACCCAGGCTCTGATTTCTGAAGACTTCAGTAGCCTTTTATAAGAGTTTAAGGGGGGAAAAAAGAGAAAACTTGGGCTCACAAATACCTTTAAAAGTCCTCAGAATACCTATACTGTACAAGGTCATGACTTAAGCCTTCCCAGCAAAGTTATCTTTCTCTCCTTTTTATCTGTGGCTACTCAGTTTAGGGAACTCAAAATCCCTATTGAAATTCCTAAATAAATCTAGTGGAAAAAAGAAACCTGTGGTTTAATTAGATAATCTACTGTCTGGTTTCTTTTAGTTGGGAGTGACTCACCTGGCAATATCCTTCTCTGTAGGGCTTCATGGATAACCCTTGAAAGAAACATGGTCCAAAGTATCAAAAAAAAAAAAAAGGAAAATTTAAAAACTACAGCTTTCTTTCACTTTCCCAATTCTATTAGGTATAACAAGTACTAATGTTTTAAAAGGAATGTTTTAAAACCTTTGTACCAGAGATGGCAGGTTACTTTCTGGATATTTAGTTATCACTCTTTTAATTTGAGCCCCTACCTAGAAAACTTGGAAATAGACTCTCTTAAATAGTTTTGTTTTCCCCAATTTTAGGCTTAAGTCTCCAAAGAACTTTTAACACTGATCACTATAACGCTCTCTGGAAGTTTGCCTACAATATTGTCCATGTATCACTTCTTCCCTCTACAAATCTTATAACTATTCCATTGTTGGTTTTACTCGGAGGTGGTAAGTAATCATCTTCCCATGGATATATTTGCTTAATTGAGCATCATAACCCTATGTTACTCCTCTAGTGCTTTACTCAAAAGGGGCTTGGGTCATCTCTTACTGTAAACTCTTTTAGCAAAGTCCTCTTCCCAATCAGGACTTCTTTTCCCAAAGTGTCCTGATTAACATCTTCTTTTCTTTTCTTGTTTTTTAGTTTTTGCAAGGCAATGGGGTTAAAGTGATTTGCCCAAGATCACACAGCTAGGTAATTATTAAGTGTCTGAGGCTAGATTTGAACTCAGGTCCTCCTGACTCCAGGACCAGTGCTCTATCCACTGCACCACCTAGCTGCCCCCACCATCTTCTTAGAAAATACACCAACTATCACATAAAGGGCACAGAGGAAGTACACAGGTCAAAGCTGTAATATCTCCCCAAAGAGTAACAGAAATCATTCCTTTAGAGTAAGAATTCTTAACCTGGAGTACAAAAACTTATTTCTTTTTTTTTCAAGCTATATTTTGATAACAGTACTTCAATAAATTTGGTTTCTGTTGTAATCTCATGTATTTTGTTTTCCACATTTAAAAACATTGTTTTAAGAAGAGATCTGTAGTCTTTACCACACTGTCAGAGGTCCATAATACAAAATAGGTTAAGATTCCTTGCTTTTTAAAGTGTTTATTTTTATTCTTGCTATTGATCCACTGAATCTAGCAAGTCTACTCAATTAAGGTGACCTATTCTTCACTCTAGTTTTGTTGTCCTTCCAAAAGCAAGAAGTCCTACAAAGCAAGAAAGAGGTGTCTTTTCCAAAGAACCACAGCCTACTATATAGTAGGCTTGTCAGACTACTTTGACTGTCCTTTGTTCCATTTCCATGGGGCACCAGGGCAAGTTATGTAATTTAAGCAAGACTAGGGCAAGAAATAGAGGATCCCCACTGACCAAAGACGAAACCACTGGGGCCTTTTGCCAAGGGCACTGGTAAACTCTGGCTCCTACTCCTTCCTGTGAGGACAAGGCTGATTTCAATTAGGACAATATGCAGTATTGGATTAATCAAGTCTATTTCTAAGTTTTCCAAGGAGGGGCTCAAATGTAGAGAAGAATGATAACTAAATATAAAAAAAAATAACCTGTAACCTCTGGTACAGAGTACTAATGTTTTAAAAGGAGAGTAACCAGGTTACTCTCCTTTTAAAACATTAGTACTTATTATACCTAATAGAATTGGGAAAGTGAAAGGAAGTTGTTGTTTTTAAAAAGAGAAGACAGGTCAAAATAATGATGATGGTGATGATGATGCATAACACTTTCAAGTTTGCAAAGTGCTTTATGAATACTATCTACAAGTGAAATTCAGGCCAAAAATCAAGGATGAATTTTCTGCTGTTGAGCGTTTTGCTTACCTGGAAATTGATGTTGACCTGTCCAGGGTAAGGTTATGGTCCCTCCTGTATGGAGCTGAAAAGAAAAAGCATCCAGAATCATAATTCATAGTGATATGATAAATGTTGTATTTTTAAGAAGATATTAATCTGATTACTTTGGGAAGAGAAGTCTGATTGGGAAGAGGACTTTGCTAAGAGATGATATAATAAGAGATGACCCAAGCCCCTTTTGAGTAGCACTAGAGGAGTACTACATGGGGTCTAGGTGCTCAAATAAGCAAATATATCCATGGGAAGATGATTATTTACCATCTATGAATACAACCACCCACAATGAACCCAGTTAGTGTTCTAAGTAACCTCAAGTAACCCTCATGAGTCATCACATCCCATAGTCTTGTCCAGTGGTAGTCAATGAAGTTGAGTCTGGATTTCAAATCCAAGTGACTCAATTTGCTGATCCTTAACTGAATAGAAGTTATTCTTTCACTTCCTATCCCTTTTTAAAAAAGTTGAATTTTTAAAAAATCCATTTGGTGGTGATTATTCACATTACTTAAGAATTCTTCCCATTATAGAAAGGTTCCCTGTAGGGTTCCTTTACACCATGCTTACTCCACATATTTTGGTGTTTGCATGGAGAGGGAAGAAAGCGGTTGGGAGACAGCCTGAATCTTGTAAGAGTAGGGTTCAATTCAAAATAGAAGATAGCCTAGCTCTGAAATGCTGAAGTCAGTGACTGAGAAAATAGGTTCTAATCTTCAGAAATTCTGTTTTTCATGGAACAACCTGTTGCCCAAATAGAGGGCAACTGAAGAAAAAAGCAAAGAAATTAATTTGGGAGCTTACTTGCTCACACAGAAAGAGCCTTCAGAGGAATCCTGAGGGCGGAATGCCACCAGATGGCTATTTATTTATTTATTTCCTGGGAGAGGATCCCATTTAATATCCCTGGAATTCAAGTTTACATGACTAGGGCTTCCATCCAGGGCTTCTATAAATAACTTTGGCCCCCTCTGGCTGCCCCAAGAAGCTGGCCACTCTGCCTGTTACTTAGAAAGTAGGATAGATTTCAGCCCTAGAGGGGAAAGGGGCCAGCTTTGACAAAGTGTTTAGCAGAGGAAGACTGAACACCTGCCAGAATGATGTTAAGAACTGGTATCATCATACATCTGAACTGATAGAACAAAGATTCATAGTGGTCTTCTCTGTCCCAATGAAGTTTGCTTCTGAAAAAGGGGGCAACCTACCAGATAGGCTCATGTAAACTCCCAAAATGTAAAATTCTCCAGAGAAGACCAAGCCATTGTTCTAGACTCAGAAATAGTGAGAAGGCATTGTTAAACTTCTAGATTTTTGTTCCAAAAGGATTGAGAATGAAAGGAACCTCGATTCAAGTTTTTTTAATTTATTTTTTTGTTTTAGGTTCTTGCTAGGCAAATGGGGTTAAGTGGCTTGCCCAAGGCCACACGGCTAGGTAATTATTAAGCGTCTGAGACCAGATTTGAACCCAAGTACTCCTGACTCCAGGGCTGGTGCTTTATCCACTACACCACCTAGCTGCCCCTTCGATTTAAGTTTTAAAGTTTTTTTGCTCACCAAAAAAAAAATTCTTTCCTTTGCCCCTCCCTATTGAAAAGAAAAAGAGGGGTGGTTATGTGGCTCAGTGGATAGAGCACCAGCCCTGAAGTCAGGAGTACCTGGGTTCAAATCTGACCTCAGATGCTTAATGATGCTTAGCTGTGTGGCCTTGGGCAAGCCACTTAACCCCATCTGCCTTGCAAAAACCTAAAAAAAGAAAAATCCTTTTTTTTAAAACAAATATGTACATTCAAGAAAAACAGATTCCTGAATTGACTGTACCTAAAAAATATGATTTTTCTTATTCCATACCCCTCATCCATTACCTCTTGATCAGGAGATAGGTAGCACACTTCATTATCAGTGCTCTGGAATTGTGATTGGTTATTGCATTGATCAGAGTTCATGTCTTTGAAAGTCTTTTGCCTTTACAATGTTGTTACTGTATAAATTATGCTTCTGGTTCTATTTACTTCACTTTGTATCCATTCATACAACTCTTGTTAGGTTTCTTTGAAACCAATGCTTTCACCATTTCTTAAAGCACAATAGTGGTCCGTTACATCCACATGCCATAATTCATTCAACTATTCCCCAATTGCAGGTACTCTCTTATTTTCCAGTTCTTGGCCAAAGAACAAAGAACAAAAAGAGCTGCTATAAATATATTTGTACTTGTGGGTCCTTTTTCCTCTTCCTTTCCTCGTTGGTGGATCAAAAAGTTTGCCCAGTTTAGTTATCTGTGCATAGAAGAATATAAATTTAATGGGGGGGGGGGCAGGGGAAGAGGAACCTTAGCTGTTATCTAGTCCCGTGTTCTCAGAAGCCTGTTCCCCCATTTTGTGGTTGCACAAGTTTTACCTGTAGCATTCTAGCTTGTCTTTGTAACTTAGTATGGATCTCTGAACTGTTTGAAATCTCTTCATCCTTTTAGCCTTTATCACTACTCTGGGTGAGGAGTTCCATAAGCCATTATACTCTACATAAAATCTCATTTGCTTTTTTTTGTCCTAAATTTACCTCTTTCAAGATTCAGGATGTTACACAGATAATTCTAGTATTCCAAGGGAGGAATCTTCACCCATGATTTTATAGAATGTGATCATCTTTCCCCCATCTATAGGAAGAGTCTTTTTCTATTTAACCTTTTTTATAATTATTTTAGAGATACCATTTCCAGATCTAAAGATCTAGTTATTTAAAACATTCTTTCACTTTTGAAATTCGGGGGGGGGGATGAGTGAAAGTGAGTTTTTGCCCATTATTTGAAGGCTTATCTTTCTTCATTCCTACCTTCTGAAAACTTTGGTGCTCAAGCTTCATCTCAAAACCCTACACTATCTCATAGATAACTTGCCCAATGACCTTGAAAGCTGTATGTTGAAGCTAAGCAAGCCTACTCCTGAGGCTGTCCCACTAAGTACACACAGGTGGGTAGGCCTTGAGCTGCTAGAGAGTAAGGAAATGAAACCCTTTCCAATTTGAGGCCTTTAAAGAGTTGTAGTTAATGTGAAGATTAACAGACTGCCTTCTGTGGGGGTGGGGGGAGGGAAGCGAAATTAGGGGGGAAATTGTAAAATTCAAATTAAAAAAATAAATTAAAAAAAAAAAGAGTTGTAGTTATAAACAACAACAACCACAGGGTCACAATCTAGACAAGCCCCACAGTCAGCCCAGATCTGGCTTGGATTGCAGGTCCCACCCTTCCTAGGGCAGAGCTTCCAATTGTTTGTGTGGGGAGATAGACTTGATCTCTCTGTAGTCTCTATCTGAGCCACTTGTGAAAAGATGGGGGGGAGGAGAATGAACTAAGGAGTTAATTAATAATGACAAAAGGGCACCTGTCCCTGTCTAGGACTTGATCTGTGCAAAGGGGACAGAGACAGGAAGAACCCAGAGGAGCTTGCCAATGTTTCTTAGAAAAAGTATTCAGTTTATAAGGTGGAAGATGGGCTTCAGTAGCTTTAGATTTGGCATGCAGAGGGACAATCAGTCTCCAGTCTCTGAAACCTATTTTTTCCACACAACTTCTTTCTACTCATAGTTTTTAGACAGAAGTTTTTAGCCAAGAATGTGTTTCCTAACAGGAGCATGTGGGAAATTGCTTTGAAGGAATTTGGATACTTCACTAGATTATTAAGTCAGTGATTTATTTCTGGAGGCCTCTACCTCCATTACCTTTTACCTGCCCCTATCCCACTCCAACTGTTTCTTTCCTTTCTAAGAACCTTGTGAGAAATCTCTCCCAGTGATACAAATCTACTTACCAGAAAAGAGCTGATAAAATCATTCACTCTGAGGTAGATATAACTGAGATTTGTTTTTCGACTATAAGATTGCACAAAGTGTAATGAAGGTACTTTTCTGAAAGGGTATTTACGTTCTTTTTTTTGCAGGGCAATGGGGTTAAGTGACTTGTCCAAGGTCACACAACTAGGTAATTATTAAGTGTCTGAGGTCAAATTTGAACTCAGGTCCTCCTGACTCCAGGGCCAGTGCTCTATCCACTGCCTGGATAGTTGCATTTTAACAGGCAGCAAAGTTCTCCTTTTTTTAAAAATAATTGTTAAATATCAGGCATCGGGGACAGATGAGGGGTGTGTGTGTGTGTGTGTGTGTGTGTGTGTGTGTGTGTGTGTATGTATGTGTGAATGATTCTGTGTGTTTGTATGTGTGAATGATTCTGTGTAGACAACTACCTATGCATGCAACCACCTATTCTACATAAGCATGATACCAGACCAGCTGCTGGCCCAGGTGTGTAGAAATGAGTTGAGGTACATTTGGAGAATGATAGTTCTTCCTCTGTGTCATCAACTCTCCTTAGATTATTTCCAACCATCTCCCACACATTTAGACCTCTTCTTAAGGAATGACTGATTTAGAATCATAGAATGGTAGAGTTTAAATACTTAATTTACAGGTGGAAAAAATACGTTTCAGAGAAGTCAAGCAGATTTCTAGACTAGAACCCCAAATTCCTGATTTTTTAACCCATTGCTCTTTCTGTTCTGCTGTGATAGTCCATTTGTTCTTTCTCTTCCCCCAGTTCCCTCAGTATTGTTAAAGTGAATTATTGAGGATAGGGAGGGATCATTTTATGAGTATAGTATCTCTTAATTCTTTGCTTTCTCTTTGTCCTCTCTACTTTCTCTCCTTTTGAGATCTCAAATCTGACTTCTTTTTCTTTATGGTTCCTCTTTCTCTTTTTGTGATGCTTACTTCCTCCTTTGTTTTTTGTCCTCATCCTTTTCCTCTTTCTCCGTATCATTAGTCCATTTTTGTTACTGAGACCATGACATCTGTTAAGTCTTTTTATGTTGACTCCTTCATCTACTGTCCTTTCTCAATTTCCCTTTCATTGGCCTTTTTGTCTGGTCCTGAGTGAGTGAATAGTTGCTATGCAATATCACCTTAATTCCAGTCTTTAATTAACACACCTTCAGGCAGAACCTTGAGGTCTCAATTGCGAAGTTGCTACTTTGAATCTTCAGTCTGCCAATGATGGCAACTATACTCCAGCAAAATGGAGCTAGCCCAGTCTTGTACAAATTTAGGATGGAGGTTCTTATCTAGAAGGTCTTCTAGAGGAAATTTCAGGCTTATAACGTCCAAGAAAATGAATTCTTTTGTAGAAAGGATTTTCTTTTTTTTGGGGGGGGGGGTTGACTACTTCTTAACCTTTTAGGAATTTGAGAGCTCTCTTTGGTTGAATCCTCTTATAGATGGAGAAATGGTTCCAGGATGTTGAACTAAGGAGTTGACTTGACCCAGACCTCAGATCTAAGCTATCTAGGATGACTAGAGGTGCTGATAAGTGGTGAAATGGGAAACCCTGTGGACTTTTAGATTTTCTCTGCTTTGCAGAATCTCACAATTTGGATTTCTTTCAGCGTTCCCATGTGCAAGTCTGATCTTATGTCTTTGGTCTTTTACCCAGAGACATCAGAAATGCACCATAGAATCAACCCCATGGCTCCTCTAGCCCAGGATCCTCTCTGCCCCACCCCCAGCACCAATTAGCATATTGCAAAAAAGCAGAGTAGTTGTTCCTTATATGTCTGTCTGAGAATTTATATAGGGTTGCTATAATATATTCAACAATGGGTTAGAGTCACAATTGTCTCTTTAGTAGGTGATGCATTTTATGGGCAATATGTAGGTGTGTGTGTGAGAGAGTTGGAAACATTTGGGAAGTCATCTAATACAGAGAGCTATGTTTATGTTTTCATATTTTTAAATGTCAAATGAAAGGAGGAAGATGAGGAAAAATTAGTTAGCCCTGTTCATTAGGTGAAGTGTGGCCTGATGAGAAGCCTTGTGCTTCTCGGTGGATTCATACATCAAGTGAATGTTTTGTTCTGAGTGTCTTTATTTTCTCCTTTTTTTCCTTCCATCTTGAATCCCATGAATAGTCTGTGGGCCAGGACTTTTAAGTTAGTTGAGGTAAATTTCCCTTCTAAACTCCATTCACTTCATTTATCCTGCAGTTTTTGAATTTCTCTCTCTCTCTCTCTCTCTCTCTCTCTCTCTGTGTGTGTGTATGTGTGTGTATCACTTTATGCTAGGCATCCTCTACATATTTGAACCCTGAAAGAAAAAAATCTCTGAGGCCTCATATGGGACATGTTTTCATGATTTCTGTAAGGGTGAAATGAGGATATCTTCTAAGGAAAGTACCAGTGTGGTCTAGGAACACTACATTTGCTGTGATTCATTGAGTACATTAGCTCAAATGCATATCCATTTCCTTTTCTTTTCCTCCTCTCTCTCCAGTGAAAGACAATCTAGATTGTGCATTTCCAGAGTAGAATCTGGGACTTGTTATCATTAGGGATTAGCTAGCTCTCAGGTGATGCACCTGAAGAGGGCAAAGAAATGATGGGATATTCTCATAAACAGAAGTATCCCTGAGTCTATTAGGCTATCTGGATAAGATACTGTCCAATAACTGACTTGGTAGTTCGGAAAACTCGGCTTCAAACTTTCCCTCTGAAACATACTGACTGTTTAACCCTTTGCAAATCACTGATACTCTCAGACCTTTCAGAACAGTAGTTAATCTCCTTTGCCCATTCAACATTGTTTGAGTCACAGGTCTGCACCAAAAAAAAAAGGAAAAAAACAAAAAATTAAATGTCTTAAGGGAAAACCAACTATGCTTCTTCTCTTCTTCTTCTCCCCCAAGGACCGTGTTTCCTAGAATTAGCTACACTAGGTAATGACTGTCTAGGACATGCTTTCGACTTATCCTTTCACTAGCCAAGGAATGGGGAGCTGGATGGAGTAGGAGCCAATGAGTCTATTTCAGTAATTCTAGAATTCCATTGTTCAATTTTAATTTGTTGGTGGTTCAAGTTCTATTTTGAGAGTTTGAGTTTCTGGATTTTGGAGGGGCTTCCTGTAATTTTGACATCTCTATGAGTTTTGTAGAGCCATAAAATGCCTCTAAAATACTCATGCAAAACTTCTGGGAGACCATAAATATCTGAGAGTCTTCTTTTTTCTCAGATGCTTAAACCTGATTCTGTCTGGGATGGGTTTAGAATCATAGAAAATTGAAGACCTGAAAGGGAAGCGCTTTAGAGATTCTCTGGCCCAATACTGTATTGCATAGAACCCTGTTGTTCCATGGGGATATGAATATAGTGAGAAAATTTCTATGCTAGCAATATTTCCTTTCCAGTTATAATGCATAAAAATTCACATTTATCAAAATACTTATTACAAGTCACAATCTGGGGGATAGAAAAAAACAGGCTTAGTTTCTCTGTTTTGTCACCAAAAATCCCTGTTCCTATACCTTAAGACTTATACACCAGTCAATTCATTCATTAATTAATGAAGAGTTTACTCTGTATCAGATGCTTTGCTAAGGCAAAACTTACACCTGTCCTCAAGAACTCAAATCCATTGAAGGAAACTTACAGTCTTTCATATCATATACATATATATATATATATATATATATATATATATATATACATGCATGTGTATTTATATGTATATTTGTATGTATGCATATACACAGATAGGATCTGCTGATATATTTCAAACTCAGGAGGAATCAAATTAATTTGGGAATTGCCCACTTAGTATGATCCTTGCCTCCCTTTCCTCCTCCCCCCTCCTCATCTTATCATCCAGGAAACTGAGAAATTGAGTTGCCTAAGGTTGCAGTTGAGCACAAAAGAGGCAAGACTAGAATCTAATCTCTTGATTACCTTTTGGCCAGTAAAGCCATAGCAGTTTTTCAGCTGCCAGACTGTGCCAAAATTTTATTGGTTCATAAAACTTTTACTGCTAGTGAAAGATTTAGAAATGGGCTGCTTCTTTGGACCCATCTTGCTGGGAACACCTGGTCCTATAGAACCACCTAGGTAAGTCTATAACTATAACTATAACTAATTCGAGATCAATCAGGAATCATTTATTAAGTGTCTACTATACATTAGGCACTGTGTTAAGTAATGAACTTTAGTGCCCACCAAAATAATACTTACTTTCCCTTAATAAAAAATTATGGATCTAACCATCATGTATTTCTCTAAGCCAAACAATATAGTAGTGGAGACACTGGACTGGAAATCAGAGGATCAAGACTTCACATCCCGGCTCTGCACCTTAAATGTCCATTTGGCCTTGGCCAAATTATTCACCCTCTCAGGGGGGTTTAGTTTTCTAATTTGAAAAGGAGGAATTGAACTTGCTTATCCCTAAAATTATTCCAACCTGAAATCTCTTATAGGATTCTACTTTTTACTACTTTGACCTTGGTCAAGAGTTTTCAAACCTCCCTACCTCAAATTCCTCATCTACAGAAAGCAGATTAGATTGGAAATGATGACCTCTAAGGGCCCTTCCAGGTTCAAGTCCTATGATTCTATAACTAAAAATCCTCACTCTTTAAAAACCTTGATTTAAAAAATGAACTGTTCCTTTTCTTCTTCTTTCTCCCCATGTTCTGCTTCTTCCACTTCTGGCTCTCTCTCCATCTCCCCCACCCCTGGTGGAAGAGAAGAAGAAAATATTTTATCAATTTAAATTATAGTTTCAATCCAACCAACATTTAGGAGACTCCTACCAAATACTAGGGGCTTGGAGCATAAAGTCAAAAATGAAACTGTCTCTGCCCTCTGAGAGTTTATTCTCTACCAGTTTGAGTTTGGCAATCCAGTCCTGCCTAGAGCTGCCTCTGTTGGTGTTGATCTACAGTTAATATTACATATGAATGGAGATGCTTTTTTCTATATAGGAGCTCAATCAGATATTAATTTAGTCAGTCAGTCAGTAAACATGTTTCAAGAGCTTGTTAAACCTGGAGATGCAAAGAAAGGCTTAGGACAGTTCCTGGACTGATGAGATAACATACAAATAAGCGACATATAGAATAAATTGAAGATTTATTGGAAGGAGGAGGCAAAAATACATGTTTACTGACTTATTCCTCACCAAAGAGGAGGTGGTGAAGTGGATAAACTCATTTTCCTGAATTCAAATCCACCCTTAGTCACTTACTAGCTATGAGACCCTGGAAAAGTCACTTCACCTTGTTTGCCTCAGTTTCCTTATCTATAAAATGAATGGAAAAGGAAATGGCAAACTATTCCAGTCTCTTTGCCCAAAAAATTTGAAATGGGTCACAAAAGTCAGATGTGACTGAAGGACAGTAGGCATTTAAAAAATAAAAATACATAGCTAGCATTTGCACATGAAATCCAATTATCTCTTCACAATAACCTTGAGAGAGAGATGAACAAGGATGAATTTGGGTGAATTTGAATTTCTCAATCTGTCAGGAGTGGAGAGTTCAGTGATAGGAACAAGTGGACTCTTGGGTCATTTGGTGATGAAACTTGAATTGAGACTGAGTGAATATTTTGCTCTGTTTCTAGGAGGGTACCCTGAGAGATTTTGTCCAAGGAAGTAACTCTATTAAATCAATATTTTAGGGTTGGAAGGGCAGGAGGACCAAGAATCTGAAGAGTGTGTGGGATTATCTCAGTTGTCTTTTTTTTTTTTGCCATTGTGTATCATAACATCTCCTCCAGAGGACAGATTTAGTTAACTGTTGTGCTTCCTTACAGACACTGAATGTAACCAAACAAATGGCTTTAGGAATCTTACACATGCATCTGTTATTAATGTTAATAGGAACTTTTAAGTGGTTCGTTTTAATTTAGACCATGTTGGAAGGGGTGGGGAATTGGGTTGGGAAGGAATGACACTTCCAGCCTTCCCATATGCCCCCCTGTCTCTTTTTCTAGATCCACCCATGGAATTCTAGGAAATTGACCACAACATGGAGGGTTTTCCTGATGAATCCTTCCATTCTGTCATCTGATGGAACAAGACCAAATGTTAGATACATTGTCTTTGGAAGCATTTCTCCTACCCCACAGAACTAAACCATCCATTTGAAGATTTGGGGGGTTGAGGGGAGGGGAGAAGGGAGGCATGGAAAGGTTGGAGTTGGTGGCTCAAAGAGTCCAGAGGGTTAAGATGAAGAGAAAGAGGGTGGTCATAAAGGGTCAAGGGGTTTCCTGGTAAGTGTAGAAAGCCTAGGTCAAAAATAGAGAGCAGAAAATTTTTTTTTTGTCCAGAATGCATGTCCTTGGGGAGAACGACTCTCCAGTTTGAATCTGAAATTGTCAGAACATCCATTCAGTCTCCTTTGCAGAACTTCCCCGCTGGTAGCTAATGTTTTCTTTAGGGACAAGTGTTGGTCAAACAAACTTGTTTGTGGTCAGTCATTTGGCACACAACAAAACTCCTTGTCCAGGACAAGGAGGAAGCTATTTCAATGGTGAGGCGAGGGCAGCTGTGCATTCACTGGAAAAGAATATTTGATTTGAGGGGATCTATAGACTTCAGAAAAAAAATCAAAGTGATGTTCTTGTCAGTCACTTAACTAACATTTTTAAAGATGACTCTGACAGACATGGGTTCAAGTCTTGCTGTTATTGCACCACGAGTAAGTCAAGAACCTCTCAACATCACTAGCAAGTCTCTGAGATGATAAATTACATATGTCTGTAGAGAGAGGGCTCTCCCTGTGATTTCACAACTCACCTTTCCTCCTTTACTTTACCTATAAAGCTCATGCTAGTCTGATGCCCCAGTTCTATTAAAGTAGATTGTAAAATCCTTAAAGACAAGGAAGGGCTATGTCATTTTTTCATCTTTGTGTCACCTAAGGCTAACAGGAACAAATATGTGATGAGTTTGAATTAAATGTTCCCTCTCTAACTTCAGAACTATTAAAGGAAAATGGTTGCTAGAAACATGTCTGAGACTTCCTCCAGAAACTTCTTTCCCTCACCTTACTCTGGGTTCATGGAAATTTTGTATTGTCTTTTGGAGACAAATAAAATACTCTTTAGGTGATTATCTGTGGCCACTTGAATCTCTTTTCTTGTTGATTCTGAGACCTCTTCTCCACCCTCAAACACCACCAGCTAAAACCAAAAAGTTTCACCAAGTTCCTGGGCTTTAAGTTATTTTCCTTTCACCAAGACAGTGAACTATTTGTGGTGATAACTCAGTTTAAAATGAATTGCATAAGTGATACTGACTTCTGTGTCAGCAAAAAATGAAGCAAAAACTGATCATAGATGACATTACCTAAATGACATTACATACGTGTGTCCTTTCTTTCACATTTCCTGTAATCCTGTTACGGCATTGTCCCATTACCTCAAGTACTGTCATCTTTAAATGCTGTCAACCCTTAACTGGATCGCCAAGGACGGAGGAGAGGAATCAGGAAGAACACAATGGCATTTTCCAGTATACCATATATACAGCTGTCTCTCTCCCTACTTCAGCTGTTGTATTCTGGAAGAAATCATTTGGGTAATATGATGGGTCAGGTGTCTTTTACATGCTTTGATGAAATAGGCTGGTTCTCTCTTCATGTTCTTGGGTGAAAAGAGAAAGCTTTTTATTTTATTTTATTTATTTTCTAAAGCAACTGTTTTTTAATTATAATTTTAGTGTATCTAGATTTGAATACAGTAAGAATGTTTCTGAAGGGTTGGTTCCCTCTCTGTCCCTACCACCTTCACCTAAAAGAAATATTTGGCATGTACAATGATCAAATAACTTCATGTTTAATTAATCCTCACATGCATTGTGGGGAGTGCACCATCTTAAAGAAGAAGATGTTTGAGTTAGAATGAGTTATCAGAGGGAGGAACTTGAATCTCTTTAACTGAATGGTCTCCATTTATGCAATGAGACACATCTTCCTTAAACATTTAAACCAAATTCTTCCCCAGATTTTTTTCCTTTTCATTTATTTATTTATTTCCCAATTGCATGCAAACCAGATTGCTAATAAAAGGGGCATAAATTTAGTGTCTCCACCTTTCAGCAGCTTCCTTAGATAGAGTGGCTGATGGGGAAATTACTGCATTAAAATTAAGCCTTCTGTTTTTTGCAGTGGCCAGGACTCATAAATAAGGGAGTGAGAAATGGTTACTTTGAAAGCTCTATTAAGAAAGCTGTTTTTTTGTTTCCAAACATAGAATAAGGCAAAGTTTGGGAGAAATAGACTGACGTTTTCTTCTCTCCTTTGCTTTTGGGTACGTGACTGTAATTCCATTCCCCCCCTCCCCCTGCCCCCCTACCACCTAATCTGATTCCGTATTCATCTCTTAACATATAATGTTGATTAGTATGTTCTATTATTTATAGCTCTCCAGAAGGATTTTCTCAAATAGCAGTGGTGTCCCATGGGAAGATAATCTCCATTTGAGAAGACAACTTCCCAATTTCCATACAGATGACGAAAAGGGGGCTGCCCAGCGAAATATTCCTCTTGCTGGGTTTTTTTTTCCCCTATACTTTAAATTGATGGCACTCTATACCTTAGATACCTAAAAGCACTGACTTTTCTTTTTTGGTGCAACATGTATTACACTGACATAAATATTAAGAGACTAGCTAATTGACTTGCAAAATATAGGTTAGGGAGTTTTATGGGATATCAAATTATATGACTCTTTCTCTAACTAAAGACAAAATGCTATATTAAATAAAGCATAATGGACAGCATTACACAGAGAAAATGTTGGAACTTCACACTTCAGGGGACAGTTCTTTCTTTAGTCCTTTTCCCTTGTGACTAGGAGCACTGACACATAATGGATTCCATGCAGAATAATGCGCTGTTTATAGAGCTATGTAATGTCTGAATAGCCAAGGCCAACTAAGGGAGGGAGTGGCTTTGCCTTATCTATGAATTTCCTAGGTCATATAAATTAGGAATTATTATTAATTTTTTTCTTGTAAAACATTATTTGTTTGAAAGGAAAGAAGAGAGGTACCCAAAGGATGAATACCAAAATGTAGACCTGAGCACAGGTTATTAGAAAGACCCTAGTGTCTGAGAAGTATTTAACTATTGTATAAGCAAAACTAGATATATTTTCTCATTGTTTTATTTTTCTTTTAGGTTTTTTTTTTTTTGGCAAGTCAATGGGGTTAAGTGGCTTGCCCAAGGCCACATGGCTAGGTAGTTATTAAGTGCCCGAGGCCAAATTTGAACCTCAGGTACTCCTGACTCCAGGGCCGGTGCTCTATCCATTGTGCTACCTAGCCACCCCTCTTTGCTTTCTAATATTAATAATTTTCTAATAGCTTTCTTGTAGCTATTTCCTTAATGCCCACAAACTAGAATACCAGAATATGGTAGTTTCTCAATTACTTGCTGTCCTCAGTAGCTTGATGGTCAGTTTTCTTTGCTAAGAATGTCACCTTGTTTGGGGTTCTTAAAAAGAAAGAAAAATTAGACCAGTGAGATTTACTACATTGGGCCACCCATACTGAACTGTAATGATCCCTAGAAATAATCTTGATTTACAGATGAGAAAATGAATCCTAGAGAGTTTAAATGACTTGTCTATGGTCATATAAGAAGTAAATGTCAAAGTCAAAGTTGGAAACTAGTTTTTCTGATTCTTAAGTCCAGCATCCATTCCATTGAACCATAGCCATAACCTTTATTTCACAGTAACCTGAAAGAATATGTCATAATTCCCATCAGAATTTGCCCCTTCCTGGAATAAGAAATTTTATCAGTGAATACTATTAAAGATCTACATAGACCATTATCCAGTTTTCCATGGGGTGAGGGGGAAGAGGAAAAAATATAGATAGGGTATTCCCACAGTCTTCCACACCCTTTTCTCACCTCCAATTCACAGATGCATTGATCTCCTTGGAAGTCTTCCCAATCTCTTCAGTTGTTAGTACTGTCACTGTTCTTGACTTAGCTTTCATTGACTTAACCTGTATATATATTATGTCATTCAGTAGAATGTAAGATACTTATTTTTGTTGGAGACAAAGGGTACAGGAGACAGCAGATAATGAGATGATAGTGTCATAGAAACAACAAACATAATCTCAGACACACTTTGAGAAATAGTGATGAATAGAAAAGCCTGTCATGCTGTGGTCACAAAGAGTTGGATAGGACTGAATTTTTGACAATAACAACATCCCTATAATGTTGGTAGCATTTTAATGTTTATTGAGTCTAAGTGAATTAGAAAGGCAAGAAGTTAATTATGGAAGAGTAAGAGATATAGTACTGCTGTTTGTCTTTACATAGAAAATTTCTTTATATGTTAGCTCATATGACACTGAGACAATAAAACAATCAGTTAAAGTGTTTTTAAGTTGTTCTGAACACTGGAAGCTTGCTGACTTTGGAGTCAGAGGATCTGGATTCAATTCTCATCTCTGACTTCTGCTCTGTAAAATAAGGAGTTAACCTACATGGTCCCTTCTAACTATAAATTGATACCTCTATTATCAGTTGAGTTTGATAATATATATATATATATATATATATGTGTGTGTGTGTGTGTGTGTGTGTGTGTGTGTGTGTGTGTGTGTGTATACAGTATCCACATTTAAGGTCCCTAACTCTATAAAGAAAGAAGGAAGGTACCTTTTCTCAAATATTCTCCAGGGACAAGCTTCTCTGTTCTTAAAATTATACAATGTTCAATTTCATTTTAAAAACTTTCTATTGTAATTATTTTGTCCTTCATGTTGTTTTCCTTACCCCACTTTGCATCAATTCATAGATGCCATTTGATGTTTCTCTGAATTTGGATATACTATCATTTTATCATTTTCATGTACTACACTTTGTTTAGTCATTCCTTCATTGATGAATATCTATATTATTTCTAATTCTTTTAACTACAAATGTGCTCCAATGAATATTTTGTTGTATATTTTATATTTGGTGTATATTTCTGTTTTTAAAAAATTTCTTGAATCAAATAAAATATCTACTTAGTAGGATCTCTAGGTTGGAGAGCATGATCATTTTTAGTTACTTTTTTAGCTAAATTCTAAATTGATTTCTTGAACAGCTGGACCAATTCACAACTCCACAAGGAGGATATTAGTATGCCTATCTTTCTATAACCCCTCCAACATTTACTATTTCCATCTTATGCTTTGTTTTGTTTTTGAGACCCAAATTGATATAATGTTTTCATTCTAAGTGTTTAATTGTATCAAGAGGGTACTGGAAATTGTTTGAATTAGATCTGTTTCATTATTCTTCTCAACCATGTACTTTTCCACAGGTTCTTATCTGAAAAAGTGAAAGCTCTTTTATAATATAGATTAGCCTGTAGATTTTAAATAGGTGTAAGCACCTACCTTCTGTTCATGAGCTCTTTTATTCTATAAACTGATTAACCTTGAGAAAGAGAACTCCAAGTCAGACTACTAAAGTTTTAGTGGCAGACAGTGCCCATTCAGTTTTGACATTCTTAAAGTTAACTTTTTTTGTAGTTGCCATGTAACCATGGGATTCTCCCACACCATGTGATTTGTCTGG
The DNA here is from genome assembly GCF_037893015.1 of Macrotis lagotis. Lineage (NCBI taxonomy): Eukaryota > Metazoa > Chordata > Mammalia > Peramelemorphia > Peramelidae > Macrotis > Macrotis lagotis. Next base: position 117,142,017 of record NC_133658.1, on the reverse strand, counting down.
TTTCATGTAATCCATGACTGATGACTCCCATACTTTTTAGTTCTATTTGTTCCAGTCCCAGACTTTAATGTTTGGAAGCCCTCTGGATATCAGGTCTCATTTACCTTCATGTAGAAAGAGCCCTCCATAAAAACATTAGGAGTGCTAACACAGGTCCAATTCAAAAATGGCAAAATCAGACCAAAAAAAAAAATAGCTTGTTTGATGCTGTCAGTTTTCTCCCTACATGAGTGACTTTTTTTACTTTCTATCTTTTTAAAAAGGATATATTTCAAATAACTGTTTTTAACCCCTGTGTAGTAGCCATAGATTTCTCTTTGGGTTTGAGTTTATAATATAACTCCAAGTAATATTGATTTTGAAAACATATACAGGCTTTTAGGATTTCTTTCCCTGGGTAAAATGTTCAAGAGAGTAAACTATCTAACTTCTGAGGACTTAAAAATGGAATGGTGATTGGGTCTGGGAACCTCAGCAATGTATACATTTCTTTCTGACTTTTAACCTTCCCCTCCAGTCTCCCTCCTCCTTTACTTCCCCCAACCCAAGAAAAACATGTGGTCTTTGCTGGAAGTTCAGGCTTGACCTCAGCCATACCAGGTGCAACTCAGCTGTCCAGTATTAAAAATGGGAAATAGGAGAAAAAAAAAAGAAGAAGAAGAAAAGGCTGGTGGGCTGGTGGTGGAGCGGGGTGGGGTGATAGTGCAGGAGAGTTTCTGTTCCACAAATGATGCTTTTTAAATAACAAGGACTTGGTTTATCTGTAAAAAAATATATTTCCCTTTCTGGTAAAGGTTGTTGTTTTCAATACCACAAGATACTGAAATTTGGGTGTAAAAGGTATCCATGGGAAGAGAGACAATTTGAGACACAAGGATGACAGAAGAGGGGATGGAGAGAATAAGCATCACGTCCAATGGGACTGGGGAAGCTAAGGCTGGTGATCTCCTGATTTCTGAGCCAATCCTGAATGCCAACTAAGATGGGTTTTAATGGAGTGAGCCCTTGGGACAGAGGGGCCAACAAGCTGCATAAGGAGGGATGACCCAGCCAGGTTGGAAATGAAGCAGGTCAAAACTCTAGTAACGGGATTAGGTCTATGAATAGCCTCTGGACTCCCAGACTGGGTGAGATAGGGAAATAATCTTTTTTTTGGTGGGGGGAGAATGTATGTATGTGTGTGTGTGTGTGTGTGTGTGTGTGTGTGTGTGTGTGTGAGAGAGAGAGAGAGAGAGAGAGAGAGAGAGAGAGAGAGAGAGAAGTAGAGACTGAAGAAGAAATACAAGGTACAAGGAGAGGAGGAGGAGGAAAAGAAGTGAGATAGAGGCAAAAGAGAGTTGTGATTAGAGCTATTTATAGAATTTAGTAAATGCAGATCTCATCTCCATTTGTTTAATGTAAGGAAACAGTTCTGAGGGTAGAGGCACCTTCTTGTAACTTCCTGCATTTTCTGACACTGGAAGAGTCTGGGCAACCCTACCAGCTCCTGGAAGGTCAGTCCAACAACTGTCACAGAGAAAGCATCAAAAGCAGGAACTGTCGATAGTGACCTGCATTTGCAGAAAATCTGAGGGCTTTCTAATTAACGGAGGAGCTCTAAATTAGAAGAAAGCCGCTCGACAAGCCCCTCATATGCCGTCAGTGTCACGGCCAAAGAGAATCATTACATCTAACAAGCTTCTGATTTTTAACAGGAGCTATGAGACTAAATAAGCCAGTAATGGCTTGGTTTAGAAGAGGAGGTGGGGGGGACCCTGGTGCCCCTGCCCTGAATTCTCTCCTTTGTTCCCAGCTGATACACATAGATGATAGTCCTGATTTTTTTAGGCTTTTGCTTTTCTTTGGTATATTAGCCCATTTTGTTCTATTACTTGGGACAAACATCCCCTTGAGTTGTGTGTGGCAATCTTCTAAACAGGACAAGATTTAGAACATTCCAGAGTGAGTCTGGAGGAGACAGACATACATCCAGAGAATGAGTCTGAACTCTCGCAACTTCTATTTTCTATCATGGTCTTGATACTATATTGTTTTTTCTTTTTTTTCTTTGAAAACTTTGAATCACAGCCATCCAAGAGGGCTTATAACATCATCAGCTCATAGGTATTTAGAGATGGTTAGGTCTGGAAGGGAATTTTGGGGATCACTAAACTCCCGTTTTATAGTTTGGGGAAACTGAGCCCAGGGGAACATTTGAACGAGTGTTCCAACAAACCAATTGGCAAATGGTGAGAGACCAGTCAGAACCCAGTCTCTGGACTTCTAATCCATTGGGCCTTTACACTATATATTCTTACTGATGGGCTTTATTATAGCTGAGAAGCTAAACTTGAATAGTAGCTTAAGCAAGGATTTCACTGGATTAATTTTGCTTTCAGGAAAAAATGTTAATAGAGTAGCCTATTGCTCTTCCAGCTGCTTGGGCCAGGTCCCATAAACATACAAACAGCATTGTCAAATCTTTCTGTGGAGGCAGAAATGATCATTTATCTGGTTTTTCTCTATTATATAGCTATCTACATCTATACATACCATATATCCTGGTAGATTAAAAAGTCCTTGGGGACTTGTCTTTGTGCTCCTAGGACCTAGGACAGTGTAGGTGCTAAATACCTACTTATTAGTTTAGATCTGATCTGACTCTATAGCCATTTAAGTTTGACAAGTGTTGTCCAGGAAGGGCAGAGTTAATGAACAACTCTTTCTTTCTGTCTTTCTTTTTTTTCATTCTTTCTCCATTTTTCTTTACTTTCTTTCATTCTTTCTTCCTCTCTTTCTCCCTTCCTTCCTCCCTTCTTTCTTTCCTTCCTTCCTTTCTCTCTCTCTCTCTCTCTCTCTCTCTCTCTCTCTCTTTCTTCTCTTGCATGTGATGCTGTTCTAACATACCTTTACAATTATTTACGTGAAATAATAATAAAAACAAATCATCATGCCTAATTCTTAAAAATTTCATAAAGTAATCACATCCTGAAGTGCAGGTTTTCTCATAGCAGCTTTATCAGTAAATCACATTTTGACCATTTATCAGTAAAAGTTAGATTTAAGCTTCCTTACTGTAATGTTTGAAAGATGAACATTTGTTTCAGTGGGTACTGTGCCAATCAATAATCTTCCGGCTTGACTCGGCTATCAATTATTGCTGCAATTATTTGTCTAGTTGGATATTTAAAATGTCATCAGAAAGAGATGATTACATATTCCAGAAAGCAAGGCACTGTATAATCAGCTGAACTGAATCCAGTTAAATGTAGTGTGGTACTAACCTGTCCTTCAAAGCTGAATTCTTCAGCCACAACTGAAACAACAGCCTTCAGCCCTGTTTTAAGGGAACCGATCTTACCCTAGAATATAGTATGTTATTGGGGTCAGGTAATACTCAATTATGGGAAACTTTCCAAGTCTGAAAATGGAATTGGTCTTCCAGATACAAGAGAAGCACATTTTGGTTATCTCATTCAATTTCATCTGCAAATCTATAAATAAGAAATCCCCCTATTCTTCCAGTTTCCTGTGGATTTAAATGCCAAGTCTTGATTCTCTGCAATATTGGTAAATGCTCCTATTCACACTCTCCATCCCTGATACACAGGAACTAATCAGTGTCAGTAAAAATTACAACAGTTTGGAAGACAGCAAGAGGCACCATTTCTCACTTTTTTCCCAGCTCAGGGTGCTCTCATTCCAGCTTCGTCCATACTAGCATGCCCAGATTCTTCCTTCTCATCTCCTACAGATGGAGAGAGGACAAGAATGCCTCTCAAAGTTCTCTCACCCCTGGACCCAACTCCGGCCTCAAGATCTCCTGAAATGGCAATTTACTAACTGCAGTTTCCCTTTTAAATTTATTCCCCTCTCTGAGTGTGGATTATTGAAAGAGATAAATAATTTATTTGACTTAAAAGTGGACAGACAGCCAAGTTCTTACTTGAAACTAAAAAAGTTAATTCAATCACTTCTCGTGTTGTCTTTGATTCATAAAATTCATGGACCATTTGTTGGGAATCTTAAATTAGGAACTTTTCTTTATAAGCTGGATCCTTTAAATTGAGCTCTAACATAGATCTCCTCAAATAACATTCCCAGGTAGCTAAATCATTGGTGATTCTCAGATCAATAGGTGTTCCACAGCTGGCCAATGGTCGTAGACAATAGTTCTGCCTATTAGGATAGAATATTGCCCCTTCACAAATAATAATTAAAAAAAATTTTCCTAGAGGGGTGTGAAATAAATGTATTTTAAAATAGCAGATCACATTGAGTGTGTCATGAGATATGGTGAAGGGGAGGAACCAAATGACAGATACTAGTTTAGATACTGGTTCAGATGAAATGGAGAAGTATATTGTCTTTGCCACTTTAGTGGTATCAAAAAAAGTATTAGATCTTGAGTTTGGGATTCAGAGATGTCTTGACTTCTTGAGGCTCTCTTACTTTAAGTTGTAGTTATCATGCCTTTGCCTCCCCACCCCCCACCATTCCCCTAACCCTTATGTTGTAGAATAGAAAGAGCAATGTCAAGAGATGGGCATGGGGGTGAAGGAGTGGGGCTTCAGTCTGAAATGGGTGCATTCTCTAGGTTTGCCACCCAGCCCTAGGGCCATCTTTTCCGATTTCACTGGCCTCTAAACAGAAGGTAGCAAATGAGGTCATTGCATGCTTCATCCCTTGGGTGCAGGCTCCACTTGCCAGGTACTGGTGAAACTCTTGTAATTAGATGTGGGTTCCTTCCAATTGCTTGTCCTGCATCTGTAACAGAACAGGCAGGATGAGCTCATCTAGCTTTTCCTCTGCTCAGAAGCTACTCTGCACCAGGTGGGTATGGTCTTTCTCACCCTTGGGTGGCAAAACTTTAACAAATTACCTGGGTCTAATTTTTGAAGCCCTTTGGGGAGGTATATGGCAAGAAAAATAGTCATAAGTATGCCCATTTGGAATGGTTGACCCAATTCTCTTTTTTCTCTCCAAATAAAGAAGATAGAGGTTAGAGAGGGGAAAAAGAAGGGGCAGCCTTAAAAAAATGGGAGAGGAAAGAGACTAGGGCTGGGCAATTGAGAACAATTTGTCAGGAAAGGGCAAGAAAATTTGACATAGATTGTAATTCCTCTAACTGTATAATTACTCTGTTTGAAAAGTGAATTATTAACCTGATTGTCCGTAACAACCATTGAGTAAATATACAATTACAGATTACTGAAATAGGTACAGTGAACATGATAGTCCAGCAACCACTTCTGAGGGCCTGTAATCTTCTCCTGGTTCAAGGCTTACCAGGAGACTCCTTGGCTAGTGAATCATTTACCTGATAGACCTTAGTGGATTCAGAAAGGGAAGGGAAGGTTTCCCTCAGGTTACACCTGGCTTTCTTCTTTCAAGGGGCTCAAAAATGACTCTCTTGAGATTGTATATTGGAATGAATACATATATATATATATATATATATATATATATATATATTCAATTCCAGCTTCTTGCCTTGCGCAAATGATTCTCCAAGTCACCCCTTCCCCTTAGAATACCACACTGTCCACTCCAGGACCTCTTCCCTTGACCCTTTTTGGAAATTACTTTTTTGCCATCTTGCATTTATTTGCTATTTGCTTGCCTTTGAGAGCAGAGACTATATTACGCTATAGCTAAGTCTTGTCCTCTCTCCATCTGTACTTTGTTTTTTAAGTCATGTCTGACTCTCCATGACTCTAATTGGGATTTTCTTGGCAGAGATCCTGGAAGTGGTTTGCCATTTCCTTCTCCAGCTCATTTTTCAGATGGGGAAACTAAGGCAAACGGGATTACATGACTTGCCCAGGGTCACACAGCTAGTAAGTGTCTTTGGCCAGATTTGAACTCCAGAAGGAGTCATCCAGACTCTAGGTCTGGCACTTTATCCACTCTTGCCAGTAGTAAATGTGTAATGTTGGTTGAATTGAATTACATTGCAAAGGCTGAAATAAGTCCTTCTCTGTTCTCTATTCTAAAGAAAAAGGTACCTTAATAACAAAACTTGATCAATAAACAATCCTTCAAGAAGGATTGATGGACCAGTCCTGGGCTGCTAGTTGTGGGGGACATGAGAGAAATGGAATGTGCTTTTCTTATCCACAAGGAGCCCACAATCTAGCAGAGGAGTCAAACCCATCTCTAAGCCAGTTCTACCCCCAAGAGTCAAGTTGAGTGTGAGTGGCTCCCAGGAACCAGGGTTTAGGCAAACCAGTTTAGGCAAAGGATTACAAGAATCAGAAATGAGGCCGGCTCTTTCCCAATAGTGCCTTCCAGCCCCAGTATGGGGGCGCAGCCTGCCTCAGTTTCCCTCAGGCTCCAGCACAGGGAACAATAACCTCTCCCAGGCCTCTTCTGGGGAAGTCCTGATGGGGCCTTCTCGGAGGAGCTGAGTCTGCTCAGAGCCGCAGGCCAGAAATGCAAAGTGTGATTTAACAAAAGCTGCTTTTGAGTGAGAAACCTAACTGGGAGTTGTCCTAACCTGTCAACTTCAGATTTCTTTCCTCCTCCCTAGAAATCAAAAGGGTTGGGGGGGGGGGCGGGGGTGTAGAGGTGGGAGGGGGGTTGGGAGGTGGGGTGGACAGGAGCATTTCATTTTCAGATTTTGTAAGAAAATAAAATCAAATCAAAAGAAGCTGTCCCACGCTGAGACCTCCCTTGCCAGGTTTGAGCCTGAGGCACATTCTTGTGGCCGTGTAATAAGCCTTTTTCAAATGGTGACAGACCCTTGACTCTTTGGCGAGAATAACATTGATAAAAGACATTTTATTGCATTAGAGCTGGGGCAGGAGTACAGGACTGTTCTTGCCTGGTCGGCCTCTTTGAAACCGTGTCTGCCTACGGTCCTGTCCACACTGCACCCCGTCTGACAGACAGAGTTTGGGGGGGTGGGGGCTGGGACTGGTGAAGATCCATGGGCCTGTGACAGGGTTGGGCTTTCCTACTGAAGTCAGCTAAAGTGGAGACTTGGGGGCCCAGGGAAGAGGTCTTTCAGACTGGGCTGTCTGTTAAGGCAGTGTCAGATTCTTCTAGCTCCTAGAGGACCTGAGAGATCTTGACTTAAACAATAGTTTTTCCTCCTGGTGGCCTACAGGTCAAAGTTCAAGGTTGGAGAAGCAAGAAAATGGAGGGGTCACTGGTGGGGAGAATTTGGGGACCACCTAGCATAAACCTCGGAGAAGGAGAAAATCCATCGCCTTCAGGGAAAGGCAAAATAGGTCAATGGGCTTAGTTAATAATAATAATAGTAATTAATAATAATGATAATACTAAGTCACATTTGAGTAGTACCAAGTTAGTCTTTAACTTTGGAGAGAGAAATGGGTAACTTTTCCCCTTTTCTCCCTACAGAGAAACAGATCTGAGTCTCAGATCTTCACCAAGAGAGGATCTCCTTTACCTAGAGGGTTTTGATGCAGTAGAGGGTACTGTTTGTAAAGTTAGGGGTTCATGGATGATGAATTTAAGATCACCCAGTTCAGCTCCTCAGATGAGAAAATGGAAGTCCTAAGTCTTGACTGACTTGCCCAAGGTCCCATATATGTAAATGAGAGATCTAGTAGGCTCCTAACTACAAAGACAAAATTCTTTCCATGATGCCACTCTGCCTTAGGGGTATCCCTCAATTGAATGAGGAACCCCATAACTTTTGAATCATCTCTATAGCCCTAAAGCCTTACAGGGAGTACTGGGGAAGGTTGGTCACCCTTGTGATTTTGCAGCTGCCACTTGTGGTACCCATCTTCCCCCACCTGGCTCTTCCGATGCCCTGGGAAATTCTAGTTGGTGTCACCTGCGTATGTCCTCTACTCTCAAGGTCCCTGGCCTGACTACCTATTTTACAAGTAGGCTGATGCCAACAAAGAAGAGTTAGAGACTTAGCTATAGCTTAATATAGTCTTGAAACTAGTCACTGATCCTTACTTATCTAAAATAAGCAAAATACACTCCACTTTTTGATTTGGTTTTGAAGAGGAGTCACTCCTGGGGGTGGGTGGGTGGGATTATATTCAGTACTTCTGGTCTTAAAAGATTGGGGAGATGGCAGAGATGAAGTAGAGTTTAGTTGGAAGAGGGAGGGGATCAGTGCAAAATAATTTAGCCAAATAGAATTTTTGGAGTCTTGGGATTTTTTTTTCCAACTGGTCAAGCCCCACTATAGGCAGCTCAGGCTATTACAGATTGTAGTAATATTTCATCTGTAGGTGCCTGAGGACAGCACTCTTTTTTTTTAATCAAGAATGATGTTTTGCTCCTTCCTTTGATAACTCCAGTTTAAATTCCCTTCACTGGAAAACAATATGACCCCAGGTTTGGGGGTTGGGGTTGGGGTGGGGAGGAGGGAGGTGCCTTTTGGTGGTAAAGACAGTTCCCCAACTTAAAAGCATGGACTAGGAGATAGCTAGTGGTAGTTGCCTCCCCAGGATCTGAAAAGCTCGTGAATAGATTCTTAAAAGAAGAAATTATATTGGGGGCAAGACTGCTTATCAAGGTGCCACCAGCATCCCTCTTGGTAGAATTTGCTAGTAGCAGCGGCTTAGGGGGAAAACAGTATGATTTTGTCTCTGAAGGGGTGGTAAGGACACTCACTTGTCCGGGGTCTTCTTCCCCGGACTCCCGAGTGAGCTCCTCAGTGGGCACTGCTTCAGGCGTCCCTGGTATTTCCCTCCCCCGGGGATCAGCGAGGAGGGACTCAGGCAGACACTTCTTCAGGAGGCATATGTTTTATTAGGTGCAGAGGGATCCCGAATAGCTCAGGGCGCTGGTTAATATAGGGAGTTATTTCCGGGCTGCCACCCCAATCCGCCCCGAGGGCAGAACCTACCACCCGATTGGAGCAATGGACACAGGCCAACCAGGCGAAGCCACTGCTCCCCTTAAGGAGCCGTGTCTTCTCTGGGTTGGTCTGACCTCACTCCCGGGGAGGTCCTATCCACCCAGGCGGTCAGGGCCGACCCCCGACACTCACTCTAGACAAAACATTTTCCTTTTATAGCTGTTTGCCTTGAAGGCTTAAATTCACCTTCATAATTCCCAGGCAATGAATTAGAGGGTTTTTTTTAACAGGTCTCAACTCTGGAGAATTGGGACAAGTCAAAAAATTCAGATTCTGTGGCCGTGATTCTCCTAGGTGGGCTCCTAAGACCCATAGTAGAAAAAAAAATATTCCCTGGTTTGGGCCAGTGGAAAGAACAATGGACAGAGCTAGGGTCCTAGCTTTGACTGGGCCAGAACCTTGAGGCATGACCTCAGGGATAACAAGAATCCTCTGTAAGATAGACATACATTCATATGCCTCCCTTTAACTGTCTCACAGGATTACTATCATTCATTAAAAATAAAGAAGTGAGAAAAGATGCAAAGAGATGCTTTGAAAACATTTTTTTTAATTAAAAGCACACAAATAAATACACAAATATCACAATGGTTATGTCGGTATCCAACTCATTTTGACATAGGTTGACTTTGATCATACTTCCCAAGTTTCTTTTGACTGTATAGACCAGACCAAAATTGTGTTTGGCCAGTAGTGAAAGAAGTTCCACTAAACCTGTTAGAGCCTGTTCCTCCTGTCCCCATTTTTGATGAAGTATTACACAGGTCAGTCTTGCAAGATAAATTCAGAAAGGCTTTGGATCTGTAGAGTTTGCCTGGGCCCCACCCACACTTAGCAGTTTCACTCCCTCCCTTCCCTTTCCACCTCCTGCTCTTACCCATTTCACTGGGCAAGAAAAAAAATCAAACCAGAAACCCTAACTTCCCCTATACCCCCAAATTCCCATAAAACCTAAAAATATATATATATATTTTAAAGTTCTAGAGTCTGGTTTCCTTTAAACATTTTTTCTAACTTTTTTAAAAGTCTCTGGAAGTACATATCAGTATAGATGATTTAGAGAAATAAGTTAGGTTTATGGTGAATGTCATAGATAAAAAAGGGCTTGGCGTGACTTCAGAATAATTTGGGTGTGAACGAATTCTGTTAGTCTTGATATATATGTTCTCTCTTCACTAACTAGTCTTATCAGAATCAAACTTTTTTGGGGGGCAAATAAACATTTAATTGGGCCCATCCTCACAATTAAGTTTTTTTTTTCATTTTGTGATTGTTGAAAACATTTTTCCCCCTCACCCCCCAAGGCTTTTAAAAGGCAAGTCCTGGGTTCCATTTTTATATCACAGCAAATATAATTTTCAAGACTTTTCCAAGGAGCCAGGACCTCAGTTTCTTCTAGGGGAATAAAGTGTCAAGGAAAACATTTGCACAAGAATGGGGATAGTTAAGACAGAAAAAGTAGGTTTTTGGATGGTGACTTCAAGTGAGGTTTGCCTCTACTTTGCAGGTGATACTCACTTTAAGAAAACCTGGTACAGTATACATAAACCTGCTTATGGAACAGATAAATTAAGGGATGATTATTCACATTACAAAAAGATTGTTAACGTTTCAAAAGGATTCACCACAGGGTTCCTTTAAATAGTGAGCTCCCCTAGTGAATTTAAAGTGTTTGTTTACAGATCATTAACTACTTGACAGAGAGGTTGGGGAGGAAGAAAAACTTAAAAAGCTGAAGTGTTAGAAGCTGCCTGCCAATTGAAAATATATCTGAAAGCAAGATAAAGTATCTGAACTATGAGAGAAAGAGGATTCTATTTACAGAAATTCAATTTACACAGTTTCCCTGGCATTTGGAAAATTCCTTGAAGGCAGGGACTTAGTCTTTCTCCCACCCTCATATAACCTCTTGTGGACTGGCAAAAGAGATAAATTATCAGCCTTCAATTGTTCACTCTGGGTAGCCAGGGGCAGCTCAATAAGGGGCTGGACCTGAAGTCAGGAAGACCTGATACAAGCTGTGAGACCCTGGGCAAGTCACACTTTTTGCCTCAGTTTCCCCATCTGTAAAATGAGCTAGGAGAAGGATGGCAAACTGCCACAGTCTCTTTGCCATGAAGACCTGAGATGGGCTCCCTGAGCAACACATAGCAGCAACAGTAGCCACAGCTTGGCATTGGGCAGATGGGTGCTGGGGAGATAAGGGTGATGGAGGGCTAGGGAGGAGTCATAACTGAGAAATCAAGAGCTAGCTGTGGCTGTCGGGGGTCACTTTTTTTAAAAATTACAAGTTGTAGGAAGCAAAGACTTTTGGTAATAAAAGTTTTGTGGACTAGTAAAAATTGGCTGTGGACCAGGGTGGTTCTGAAGCATGGCATTATCCTCTGGAATCCCCTGCAGCTTCCAGCATGGTGTGTTACTGCGCAGTGGGCCCCTCGTGCTCCACCTCTGAGTTCTTCAGTTTTGGGAAACTTGGGCTGTGGACAGTGAGGCAGGTGGGATTACCAGTGCTGGGCAGGAACGAGGTTTGGGGTCTGGCAAGCCGCGCTGTCCTTCAGGAAAGAAGCTAGCTGTTCTTATTGTTGTTTGCCTTGGTGTTTGAGGCTGCCCACTTAAAAATGAGAGCCAGGGACCAGCCGTTCCTCCTGTTCCGGGGCGACCTTGTGGGCCTGGCCTTCCTGCTGACATCAGTGGAGCTGCAGAGCTGGCTCAAGGCCATGCTTTTGCCACTGGCCTTTTGGCACTTGAAGTAAAAACCTTTCCCCTTGACATTCAGCCTGGTTTTGTCTCTTTCCTGGTTCACTCTGACCTTCATTCTGAATTGGTTCTTACCTGTGGGCTCAGTACAACACGGGGTTCAAGGAGAGCTGAAAGCTGAAAGTGAACCCCCCCCCCCCAGTCATCTATTCCTTCCCCTTCTAGGATCACAAACAGGAGGACAGACAGACAGACAGAGAGACAATGAGGGGCGGGGCAGACAGAAAGAGAGACAAAGGGAGAGACAGAGACAGAAAGAGAAAGAAATATAGAGACATACAGAGGGAGAGAGAAAGAGAGACAGAAAAAAAGAGAGAGACAGAGAAAAGGAGACAGAAAAAGACAGAGGAAGAGAGACACAAAGAGAAAGAAATAGAGATTTTATATATATATATATATATATATATATATATAGAGAGAGAGAGAGAGAGAGAGAGAGAGAGAGAGACAAAGGGAGAAAGAGGCAGACAGAGAGACAAAGGGAGAGAGAGACAGAAAGAGAAAGAAATATAGAGACATACAGAGGGAGAGAGGAAGAGATAGAGAGAGAAAAAAGAGAGACAGAGAGAAGGAAAAAGAAAAGAGACAGAGGAAGAGAGAGAGAGAGAGAGACAAAGAGACAGAGAAAGAAACAGAGAGAGAAAGAGATATGTGTGTGTGTGTGTGTGTGTGTGTGTGTGTGTGGAGAGAGAGAAGAGAAGAGACAGAAAGGGGGGAAGAGAGACATAAAGACACACACACACACACACACACACACACACACACACAGAGAGAGAGAGAGAGAGAGAGAGAGAGAGAGAGAGAGAGAGAGAAACAGAGAGACCAACCCTGAATGACCTAGGAGTCCCTGAGCCACCTCCCATTTATCTGTTCTTGATAGAGATCTTCACAAGGAGAAGATGTAGAAGAGCCACTGAGCCCCCAGTTTTACTTGATGATGCCATGTGCCAGATGACATCATAGGGGGTTCCCATCTATCTTCAGGATGCCCCACGGTGATTTCCTTAACTTGCTTCCCTAAGGAATCCCAAAGGAAACCAAAGATATTGAGTCTTGGGGAAGCTAGACTGAAGAAAGAGAAGAGAAAAGAGGGATGGACAGACACCAGAAAAACACAAAATCTTCAACACAAGGAATCTTAAGGAGAAGGGAGCCTGGAAAGGTCCTCTTGAGTCTTAAAGGAAGTCAGGAAAAAGAACATTCTAGGCATGAGGGACAACCAGCCACAGGGAGACCAGGCTGATGGGCAGCAGATGACTTGGAAGGAATAAGATGTTAAGAAGTCTGGAAGGGCAGGAAAGGGCAAGGTTACAAGCCAGAAGAGTTTATATTTGATCCTGGAGGCGATAGAAAGCCAGTAGACATTGCTGGGGGTGGGGATGTCATGCAGCCAAGTGGTAACCCAATCACAACCCAGGCCTGCTGATGCCTACTCTTCTTCCTAGGAGATGGCAACAGCGTTAGAAGCCCTTGAAGAAACAACAAACTAAAATGTGGGGAATTGGTGGGTAGTAATATTGCTTTGGGACAGGCTGGGAATCAAGAAATCTTCACCCCTCCCCCCAAGCCTAAATAAGATCTTAGGCAGAACCAAACTCTAAAAGCTCTTTTATCCTCCTACTGCTCCCCCTTTCCCCCAAGACTTTGAAGACTCAAAAGAATGGAACTTGGGGAGGTTGGGGTGGGAAGGGCCTAGTTGATGATGGAAAAGAGGCAGAACCCTATAGGAAAATCTTCCTGCTTCTTGCATAGTCATTCAATGAAAATGTGTCAGCAAGTATAAGCCCAACTCAAACTGGCAATGATACATCTGAAATAGATTATTTAAGCAAGGGAGGCCCGCATTTGAGAGGAAAATATGGCCATCAACACTTGTTTGGCTGACTCAGAGGAACAAAATACAGGGAAATCTGCCTCAAGGGGACCACCCACCATTCACACCAAGGCTTGGATTGAGAGCTGAATGGGACCTGATGGAACATCTAGACCAATACTCATTTTACAGGTGAGGAGACTGAAGCCAGAGTAGTGAACTGATTTGCTGGTGGTTGAAGACATAATAAGTGGCAGAGCCAGGATTCATCAAAAAGTTTTTTGTTTAATTATTTTTAAGAAGGGAGAAGAGAAAGTATAGTGCCTGCTCTGACAGGTATCCATCAATTTTTTTAATACTTGATAATGGACATATTTTAGGAAAAAACAGATATGGAACTGGTTATACTAACTTAATACCAAAAAGTATCATTAAAAATCCTCACCCTTGTGGCAAAATTTCTGTATACATAGATTTCTTGGATCATACAAACTGTATAAAGCAGGGTAAACTTAGAACCTAAGCCTCTATCCCAAGAAAATTTATAATTTTAGGCAGGTACCTTTCTTAAAAAAAAGCTTCCTTCCCCCCTCCCCAACCCCCTTCCACATTTGAGGAGATACCAGGAGTGAGGATCTTAAAAGTATAATAAAAAAATTAAACTAGTTCACAGTCAAGTTAAAATACTTTGGGCCAGAGCCAAAGATTATTATTGGAACGGACTTTTTTCCTTTCAGCACCCTAAATTTAACCAGCTGGAATTCTCTTTCTCTTTTTTTTCTTAAAGCACCATCCTATTAAATCTTTTGAAGAATTTATCTTTTAGTGAGAAAATCTGCATTTCAACGTAAAGATGGAAGACAATGTCTTTGGTTTATTATTCTCCAGAAAAGAGGCCCTTTTTTTAAAAAAAAATTATCTGCTTTGCTTATGGTAAAGACACAGATTGCTGCAAATTCTGTTTAGGCATGACAGATTGTTGACATGAATTTTGATGGCTAAGGGCATGAAAAATGTCATTTCTGCCCCCAATCTACTGAACAGCTATGATGAAGACTCTTTAAGAGGTAGAATCAGTAATACTACTCTTTCAATAACCAAGGGTCTGGAAGGATGGAATCAATTAAAAGAAAAGAGGAGTTTTAAAATGAGTGATTGATGTGATTAAAGTTACTAGTTAAGATATGGAGGAACAAAAGATTTAGGAGCAAGTTTTTAGCAGTGAAATATTGGGCCAAGGTGTCACTTGAATCAGCTTTTGCACAATAGGCTATTTGAAGAGCATCTCAACTCAGCAAAACTATAGCTACTTTAAAAAAACACAACAGTGAATGAAGAAATGCTCATATAATTCTCATTCCTAGAACAAAAGAGAATGAGATTTTGACTATCCACAGGTTAATTAAGAAGTCTGTTAGAGATGATAAATCTGGCATATTTTTAGTTTAGATTGACATTGTTCAAGAAGCAGGCAAAGCTAATGTTTGCTCAATAATGCTAAGATATGATACAGAATCTCTGAGTGAATGCTGGTATCTTCTAAAGGCTTACGAGTCAAGTATAGAAGGAGCTAACTTGAAGGGATTTTGCTTAGCAGATTATTCCAATTAAAAAAAATTGAACCTCCCATCCAAGCTTTGGGTACAGTCATTCATATGATTGGAATGTGGTGACATAAGATGAAATGGGACTGACAGAAGAGGTTCATTAACTCAATGAACAGTTAAGCTGCATCTTGAGAAATTCCTATAGAATGGTTTAAATTTATACAGAGGCTTGGAATCAAAGGAGGAAATCTTAGAGGTCACATCTGGTCTAGTTTCCTACTTACTCTGCCACATCCATGACATGATAAACCTATCCAGGAAATATCTGTATTGATAGGGAATTTGTTACTTTATTAGGGGAAAGGGTAGTTTTCTAAATAAGCAATTTGGAGAAAAAAATAATAAGAGCCATTTAAATTCATTATTTGGCAACTCAATGGAAATTGCCTCTATGGACTATTTATTCCCCCTTAAAGGTTTGGGATTTAGAGATGTATTAATAAGGTTAGGAATGGCCTGTTAGGAAATAGTTTTTTAGTATTTGTGGATCAACTTCTCTGCTTGTAGGATATCTGTTGGCAGTGTCATCAACTTAAAAAACAGTTTCAAGGGGTGGCTAGGTGGCACAGTGGATAGAGCATCAGCCCTGGAGTTCAAATCTAGTCTCAGACA
The DNA here is from genome assembly GCF_037893015.1 of Macrotis lagotis. NCBI lineage: Eukaryota > Metazoa > Chordata > Mammalia > Peramelemorphia > Peramelidae > Macrotis > Macrotis lagotis. The sequence continues at coordinate 117,126,395 of NC_133658.1, read as the reverse complement.
CTTAATAATTACCTAGCTGTGTGGCCTTGGGCAAGCCACTTAACCCCGTTTGCCTTGCAAAAAAAAAAAAAAAAAACCAAAAACCTAAAAAAAAAAAAAAAACCAGGTTCAGAGACAGCCAGCCCAATCCATACAGGCTGAGGCAAGAAATTTTAGACCTGTCCTCAAGAAAGCTTAAAATTCCATTGTATGACCCAAAGTGCCAAGGACATTGATTTCATGCTTAAAATTTTCCATACATGAAGTAGGTGAAATTATTAATTGTTTATTATGTGCAAGTATACTAGTAAGGAATGAAGGAGGGGAAAGAAAGGAGGAAAGGGAAGAGAGGAAGGAAGGATGGATTTCTGTTCTCAAAGAACTTATATTTCATCTGGGGAAACCCTATATACGTGTTTAAGTATGTCCATGCTTATAGACAGCTGGTGGCACAGTGGATAAATCTGGCCCTAGACACTTACTAGTTGTGTGATGTTGGTCAGTGATTTAATCTGCTTCAAGATCCTCAACTGCAAAATAGAATCTATCATCCAGGATTATGAGGCTCAAATGAGCTGATATTTGTAAAGCAATTAGAATATAATAGGTGTTATATAAATGTTAGTTATTATAATTTATATTCAGAATAGACATATGCAGAATGAATTCATGGTAGAGAGAGACATAGAGAGAAAGAGAACATTTACAGTTGGGAAAATCAGGAAATGTTTTTTCTAAAAGGTGATGTTTGAGCTGCATCTTGACAGAAGGAAGGGATTCTGTGTTCTGGAGATTAGGAAGTGCATATCAGTAAAAGTATATGGATTAGTTCAAAAATAGAGAATTTGAGGAATAGAGAAACATAATGGCTAATCAATGAAATTACAAAATAATTTCAGATGAAAAATTAGAATAAATATTTGTCATGTGAACTTTGTCACATTTGGTCCCATCTTTAAGGAGCAATGGAAAACATTCTTATTTTGTGGCAGATAGCACTTACTGAAACTTGAATGTTAAAGATAAATTGATCAATAAACATTAAATATCTACTATGTGCTGGTCACTGTGCCAATCTATGGGGATACAAAAAGAGGCAAAAGACAGCTTCTGTCCTCAAGGAGTAAAGAGGAAACAAAATGCAAACAAATGGGATGAAGAGGAAATATTTAACAGAGGGAAGTCACTAGAATTAGGAGGGGTTGAGAAAAGCTTTCGGTAGAAGGTGGAAATTAGAGAAGATGTGATATTCCTAAAGAAGCCAAAGAAACCTTTACAATCTAATAAACAGAAAGCAGGTGGTAGGACAACAGTTGAAACTTGATCCCCAGGATGAATCAAGAGTTTCTGTTCTGAAATGGGATAAATGAGGAGGGGGGGATAAAACAACTATTAAAGACAGAAAAAGGAGATTGACTAGGAAGAGGATAGGCTATATTATGTACTTGAAAACTAGAAATAGAAACATTTCATATTTCCCTAGCACTCCACAAGTATTCTCAAACATTCTGGTTCAAGCAGTGTTTATTTACCTGGTTGTATCAATTGATTTGGCTGTTGCCTTATTCTGACTGTGAATGGTTTGTGGGTGAAAAAGCCCCAACAAAAATGTTTGTGGCATAAGGGTTTTCAAATGCAGGCTGAAAGAAGACCAGACAGACAAATTCAAAAAATGTTGTCAAGGGCCCATATGTAAAAAACACTGTACAGTAAATCTCAAGAAAACAAAAGGAAAAAAATGAAATTTTTATCCCCTTTCCTTTACCCTCCCTCCCTTGAAGAGCTTACATTGTACTGGTCTAGAAAATAAGGAATTTCATTGTTCCCTAAATCATAGAAGGGCTAAGGGACTGGAGAGTATTATGAGACTATAGAAGAAAAACCTGGAAAATTCCTATCTAGTTTTTCCCCCTTCTTTGGAGAACCATCAGAAATTGCCCTGTCCTCAGACATACCTCTTATTCCTATCCACCCCTCCCCTACTCCTCCAACCAAAACCCAATGGAATTATGGGTCAGGCCAAGAGAAAATAGCCTCTAGAGTTGACCTATTTCAGCTCAACATGATAAAATAGCAGCTACTATACTCTCCCCTGAAAGAAAAAACAAAATGCCCCATAAGAAGTGTTTGTAAAATTTCTGGGACTAAAGGTCTGGGGCCAAAAGCTTTCTTAGAGATGATCTTTAGACTGGGGTTTCTGAACCTGGCTTCTGTGAATTTTAAAGCATAGCTCTGTTTCATTAGAATTTTCCTTTATAAGTCTGTAGATGTCATTTTAAGCATTTAAAAACATTATTAGACCTAGACTGTTGGAGGTGGGGAGGTGGTGCTCTAATCTAACCACCCATCTCTGGGCAAAACTAGGCTGTCTTAGAGGTGAGAGAAATCATTCTCCCATTCTCTCAGGTAGCAAGAAACACAGAGATTAGGATTCAGATCCACAGGATCTGAGTCCATTTGGACCTCCCTGATTTCCTCCTGTCTTCTCCAGGCCCAGGAAGGGATCGTGACTAATCGCCCCTAACCTGAAGAGGGGCGAGATGCTGTGTGAGCTTCCTGCTTAGAAACATTGTGATATTTTACTTTGCTTAAGCCATGATGAAATAATTGAAGGCATCATAGCAAGAAGTTAAACCCTAGGGAGGCTATTAACAATTTAGCATTTCCAGTTCATGTGGGAATGTCGATTCCACTTACCAAACAGAATGTTATGGACACGTTTAGTCGAAGAGGCTGCAGAGTTGGCTGGGGATCTCAGCCACCTTTCCCTTGACCCTCTCCTCTTAGGAAGTTAAACACAGGTCTAAGCCTCTCACAAAGACAGTCTATTATTCTATGGTAGTGCTCTTAAACCGGCTTATTAGAAAGATTCTGGGCCTCTTTAACCGGCTAACCATAGCAGGGGGAACAAGAAAAAAAAGTGAGGAGGGGGAGCAAGGGTTTCTGAAACCTCCAGCTGTTTGCCTGAATGAGCAAAGCGGCCCCTTCTCAGAGTGCAGGAAACCCTTTCTAAGTCCTGCCAAAGAAACCCCACTGGAGTTAGATGACCCAGAAGCTAGGCAGGTGTTTTTCTGACTGTTCACCAGGGAAGACATCTTCAATTCTTGGCCCTTTCGGGAGGAGGCAGAAACCCCTGAAAGGAATCCTATAGGAAGAGTGAAAACCCTGGCTATGTTTAGGAAGCCAGGTGACCTTGGGCCAGTCATATAATTTAGGCATTGACAAGTTTTCTTTGGATTCAGGAATCAACTGTTTTCTTCTACCCCTACCCCCCCATTTTGTAGTCAGATAATTTTTATTAGCTTTCAAGGAAAGAAAAACAAAAAAATTAAAAAAAAAGTAGTGTGTTGCTTTAGGGCATTGATTCTGGTCTCAGATTAGGATCCAAATTAGAGTCACTGAGTGTTTCTAAAAGAGTTTTTGAAGGATTCTCTTGAAAGGCTCAAAGGGAGGGTTGAATATGACTGGTAGCCTCCTTTAATCCATTCTATGGCTTGGGGAAGCCAAAACTAGAGAAATTTGGGGAAGGTTGAGAAGTTAAAAGAAGTCCCCACTGATCCCAACACCAAGTGGAGCTGTCCAGGGCTTCAGACTTCCCAAGTTATTGCAATAGCAACCCAGGAACTCGAATAAGCAGGAAGAACAAAGTGCCCTTCTGTTGTTCTCAGTGAAAATATTAGGCACCAGGATGAAATTGCTAAATGGCAAAGCAGACTGATGCCCAGGATTTGTCAAGCCCTGTCAGCCTTCCCCGTAAAAATGAAGTGGTTGGACTAATGATCTCTAAGGTCCCAATTCCAGCTCCAAAAAATTCTGATTTTTTTAGGCTCATTCGATATCATATTGATGAATTAAATAATAAGCTGCACTTCTCCGTTCCCACCCAAACTTTCAGGATTTTATAAAAATGGAATGAAAGTTATGAACATTCTTTTATGATTCAGTAGTTTTTTCTTTCTTTTCTTTTTCACAACTGCATTTTTTTTTACTATAGGAAATTTCATCTACCAATTTATATTGCCACAAATTAAACTTATACACACACATACATATATAAAAGTATGCACACATACGCATCTGACCTCTGGACCCAGATGACTCCAGAGGAGAAACTGAGGCAGGAGAGTTTGTATAGCACCCCCTCACTTAAATACAATTCACTTGCATGTTTTGGCATCACCTCCTGATTACTTGGTCTTCTTTGAGAATGAAGGACAAACAATAACAACAATAACACACACACACACACACACACACACACACACACACACACACACACACCCCGTTTCTGCTCAGTAGATAATTTTGAATTGCGGTAACCAAAATATTCATCACATTGGAATCAATTCAGTGATGAGTATTTCTGAACTTATTTAGACTGGTTATTGAATAATACTAGACATAACATCTGTATGTGAACATCCCTTTATAGGGAAAAAGACAGAGTGATATAATGAGAAGAGCAATGGCTTTGGGGTCAGAATTGGAAATTGGAATTTGAAACCAACTTCTATTTGCCGATTAGTTAGTAAACTTTATGAAGTGCCAGACACTTATACAAGTACTCTTTCTTCTTTGTGGAGCCTCATACACTTGTAAACTATGAGCCTAGTAAACTATATTCAGGAATCCATCTAAAATCTTAAATCTGTGTAATCGGAGACCATAAGAATTGACTCAGCCTAATCTGAGGAGTTGTTTCAGTTGAGCTTCTTGTAGAAAGGTAGCAAAGATGCTAGGTTGGCTAGAAAGTTGAGCCCCTCAAGAAAATTTAATGAGGGGCGGCTAGGTGGCAGTAGATAAAGCACTGGCCTTGGAGTCAGGAGTGCCTGGGTTCAAATCCGATCTCAGACACTTAATAATTACCTAGCTGTGTGGCCTTGGGCAAGCCATTTAACCCCATTTGTCTTGCAAAAATCTAAAAAAACAAACAAACAAACAAAAAAGAAAGAAAATTGAGTGAGTTAATAAATCTCTTCATCAAGAAATCTAGAGGATCACACTAATGAATTCTTAGAGATTTCTAATGCAACACATCATATTTATTCCCATGGATTAACAAAATTGGAAATTTGGGGGTTAGATTATCTATGGTTATTTTTCAATTTGGAAGTCACCAGGATATTTTGAATATGTAGGCTTCCTAAGAAAAGTATTTCAGAAATGGCAGCTTTTTGTTTTAAATCTAAGATGAGAATAAGTACTAAAAATGTCTTCGGATTCCTTGTTGAAAAATACCATTAGTAGATCTTTAATTCATCATACCCCAATCAGCAATCCTTCTGACATAAAATAAAGACATACCTGTTTTTCAGTTCAGAAATACTGCTTAGAAAATGTTTTTTGGGGGTTTTTTTTGCAGTTAGAGAGTGATAAAGATGCGCGCGCGCACACACACACACACACACACACACACACACACACACACACATATAGATAGATCGTCCTCTTATATTCAAGTCTCAACAACAGTCTCCTGTTGCCGTCCTGGTAACAAAAGATTTATGTGGTCTGTGCAGAAGCTTACCGAGCAACACGCTATTGTAACAGGCCCAGCTCCTAATGAAAGAAAACCTTGTCCTGTCTGCCCTGGCTGTACTTGGCAGGGCGGTCTTTATAAGGAGAACAGGATGTATTTTACACTTGAGACCTGCCATCTCAGAGCATAACAACAACAATTTTAAGTGTTCTTAATATTAAGCTAACGGAAAACACATACTATTTACTCAAAGTCTGTTTTCTTTCTTTCTCTCTCTCCTCCTTCCCTCAACCCACCCAATCATAACAAAAGCCCAAGCTACCAAGGCAAGTTTAGTATCATCCACTACTTCTAGGGCTCCATTCTATCTCAGACTTGAACATCCAAATGACTGATTAGCTGATAGCAAACTTAGAAAAACTAGTAACTTTCCAGATGACCCCTATAATCCTCAGGGTTACATAAGTCAGACTTTTCAAAATTTCTCAGAAAAATCTTAATGCCCAAGTAGAAAGTGTGTACTACAATGGCTAATTTGTATTTATTAATATTGGATGTTAATGTCCATCACCAAGATGCAGTGGAGAAGTGTTTAGGAGTTGGCTTTGCAGAAGTCAACTGAGTAGCTTAGGTAACCTCTACTTCTAAATGCTGTGTCCTTTTTGAAGTTCTTACTTGGGGAGAGGGAGGAGGAGAATCTACCCACGATTCATTCAAATTTGCCCTATCTCCTGAAAGTTCAGTCTTTTCCAAGAGTGTGAGAAGGGAGACACTATTCATGGAGTGCTCATTTGGTGAAAACCCAGGACCACACATGCCCTAATTCCAAGACCTTGAATTCTTCACTTTTCCCTACTGATTGGTAGACCCACCCTGATTGCTGCATGAAATGAGGGTTGGGGGGATTAGTGGGGGGTGGGGGTGGACTGGGGAAAATGGGATCCCCTGTTTAAAAAAAAATTAAGACCAAACTATCCTCCATTCTCTGGGCATCATAGTTTTTGGGTAATTATATTTTTTATTTTTTTGGCTTGGTCTTTCTGAAACTAATAAAGAGAAATGTATGCATGTAAATCAGCCTTGCAGATAAGTTCCTAAAATTTCCAACCTGCTTATTATCCCCTCTTCCCAGATTACTGATTACACATCAGTACTTCAAAGGTACACTTCAATACCAATTCCTTTGACCTCTACCTTAGAGAATAAAAACAATTTATACAAATGAAAATAATCTATAAGCAATTCAGTGTTTTAAAAAAGAAATGTGCCCTCCTTTGTTGGGCCAGTTGATTATCTGCAAGGTTGCTCTACCAATGTTAATAGCATGCAATGAAATGTGATTTGTGATGTGTAGCTCGAGTACTTTATTTTGGATTTCTTCCACAGATAAACTTCTGCACTGGAGGGGACTCTCTTCCCCTCGTTCTGCACACGGAGCTCTTATTCCCACCCCCGGAATGAGTGCAGAATACGCCCCACAGGGTATTTGTAAGTTCTGTGTTATTTCTTCTACAAATGTCCATGTTTGTCAAGATAAGAATTTCTGGAAATCACTCTTGCTTTTTAAATCCTGAAGGGAGGCACTTCCAAAATAGATTGGTACCCATATGCATATTCCATTACGCACTTGGTATCCCAACAACCACCCTGCTCAGCACTAGAATGGGCCTTCTTCCCTCGCCACCATATTTTCCCCTTTCTTTTCTAAATAATAACCTAGAGCTGACGGCTTCTTTTCCCTCTTGGCCTCCTCCCCAATTTCTTGTCTGCCTCCAGAACCAGTGCCTGTGGACTCCTGGGGTCTATTATGTTGCTTGAGGTCAACTCTTGTTGCCTCATAAAAAATTTGAACCTACCCCATAGAGGCCCACAAATTTGAGCAAGCCTAAATGGAACTTAGACACTCCAGATACTTTCATGTTAAAGAGAAATGAATGCCCCTTAATTATTTTTTTGAATAAAAGTGGTACTCTGATGCCAACTTTATTTGTGTATGTATTCTATTTGTTAATCCCCCCCCCCCACCTAAGCTAAATTGAGTTGCCTCCTGACCAACCTACTAAACTCAGGCTTCACCTCAACCCTCTTCTGGGTAAAGAAATAATGTCAATTTTTATATTAGAGGACTTTTTATAAAATTTGGGATAGAATCATAGAATTTTAAGAGCTATGGATTCAGAAAAAAATGAATTTGAAAGAACTTACTTTAGAAGTTAAAGCAATTTGCTCTTGTGAATTTGGAATAAATGGAATGAGTCATGGCTAAAACCAGGAAAATCCCACCTCAAACACAAAAATAAACCTAAAAGAAAAGCATGACAGTGTGTTTTTTAATCTTTACCCAAGGAAAGTATTTTCATTATGAAAACAAACAATACATATATCTTGCTGATGGAATGGGGAAAAGGAAAGGGTCATAGGAAAGGAATGGAAGAGGGAGGAAGGGAAAGATCCAGAATAAGGAAGTATTCCTAAGTAGAAAAAAGACTGGATTCCTTAACCCTAGAATGGTGTCTATGGGGCCTCCACCCAATGGCCAAATTCAGTCAGTTGTTTGTTATTGAACTGCCAGGTAATCCCAGGTAACAAAGAGTTATTGTCTAAATTTCATAAGTCTCCAGTCCTGAGGGTTGGGTGGTGGTGTAGGGGTTAAGCATCTTGTCTATTCCATAACACCCCTTTCTTTCCCCCTCCCCCATTCCAGACCATGGGTTAGGTCACAGATAGCAAGGAATTTAGGGGTTGGACTGATTTTCGAGTCTCTACATGATAGTCTGTTCCCAATAGATACTTTCTAATTTTTGCTTAGGGGTTCCTAGTTCTTCACTGGGCTCCTATAATGACTCAAGGTCATAGGTCATTGATTTTTAAGCTGGAAGGGATCTTAGAGATCATTTAAACCCCACCACTACCCTCTTCCCCTTTACAGATGAGTAAACTGAACCCCAGAAATTTTAAGTGGCTTGTTCAAGTAATTTGTGCCAGAGCTGAGATGGGAGCCCAGGTCTTTGGCTCAAAATCCAATGCTCCACTTTAATAACTGCCACTTTTGCAAAGGAAGGAGAAAAATCATTTTGGGTACAATAGTGTTGGAATTGTATGGATAAAGGGAAATAGAGAATATTTTTCCTCTCTCCCCATCTCTTTTGCTTACCATGGCTTTTCTTTGGGGACAGAGTCTGGTTTAGAGGGTGGGAAACTAAGAAGCCTGGTTCCTCCCAATAAGAGGGTTAGGGTTGATGTCCACAACCATCAACTAACTTTCCCATATACAGCAGGACTTGTTGAAGAGCAGCAAAAAGAGAACTATATAGAGATAGAGATGATTGAGTTTCTTAGGGAGAGCTCTCCACCTTATTCAGCTTTCACTAGATAATGGCCCTTCTCCCTTTGCCTCAGCCTAGTCACCCCCAGCCCTCTTCCAAAAAAACCCTCAAATGTCTAGGTTTGGGGGGGGGGGTCAGAACAGGATGAGGGAAGTAGACTGGAAGTTAATGTTGAGTGAGAAGGGTGGTAGGTCTGTAGCTTTAGGAATCAAGTGCTTAGCTAAATTGGAAATGGTGTTCTTTCTATTTGTTGTGTCTTAAAAATCTGGAATTATGAGCCATTAACTGACTTGAACCTTTTGACTGCTGAATCTCCCAGAGCTCTTGGGTCAGGGCAGCCATGTCTGCACACCCACATTATTACTCCAAATCCCCCCAAAACGATCAGTCTTGAATGGAGAAGTTGATTTTCATCAGAGTAAATGAAGAATATTATTATATTTTACACGTCAGTAAATCAATGTAGCCCTAATTTTGCCACGCAGGAAATCAATTCTGGTCTTTCTAAACCGTGGAAGATGTTATGAACAAAGTAATTTTGCAAATTAAGGCAAGTAACACATTTATTGATGACTGTAGTTTAGGAATTTAGAATTGGTGAGCACTGTAATGTAATGTGCTGCACTGGCAAGAGCTGAGTGAAATACAGATTATATGGCAAAACTGTAATGCATCATTTGCTATTAGTGGACTGGTAATAATTACCAGTTTCAAAGCAGCTCTTTCCATGTAATCTTTAGTCTCAATCGTAACAGCCCTTCTCATTGACATTATGATTACACTAGCTGCCCTCATGATCTAGAATATTTAGTTGATGGGAATACTAAAATGCGATAGTGAAAACTGTATGTTGTATGCTCATTATAAGATAAAATGCCATTTTCTCTGACCTAATGTATGAGAGAGAGAAGGGAGGGGAGCATTACATTGTTAGCATACAGTTAGCCAGATCACACTGCTTTCTCTGCATTGTTTTTCATTTTCTCCTTTCCTTCTATTTCTTTACCTTCTTTTTTCTTCCTTTCTCCCTTCCTTCTTTCCTTCTGAAGCAGTTTATGACAGCAAAACAGAATGAAGTTTTCACATTTAGTTCTTTTTAAGCACATAAATGAACATCCTTAAGTCACTGTGTTTCTCAGGGATTTAGATATTTATCAGAGGGACCATATTAAGACCCATGCAAAACCGTTGATGCACTTTCATTCCAATCTTGATTTTATCAGAGGAATGCGAGGTTAAATATTATTTTAAAGCTTTTGAAGGGATGAAAGTGTTGAATGACTGATATAGGCAGTTGAATCTCCTTTTTTTTACTTCCTCAATTTGGATTGTCAGGCTAAATATATGATAATAAAACAGAGACCTAGAGGCAAAGGGATAAAGCCACAATGGGTCACTTAAGCTAGGGCTAGGATGGTGGTTTTTTGCCCGTCTGGTCTCCAAATCATTGTTCGACAACAACAATCACAACAAAATTTATGAAAATAATCTCAGCCATGCCTCTTGTTTCCTTTTGAAGAGAGGAGGCAAACAAAAACAGGCAGATAATGTGACCCTAATGTCAGCATTTTCTTTCAAAATCTCTCTGCCTTTTTTTTCCCCACATTAGGCAAATGTTTGAAACCTAATTTTGGTATCTTATCATCTAATCTTGTTAAAGAGATTTGCCCAGAAGTGGGATATATTGAGTGAGATTATAAATGCATTGTAAAGTAAATTACAAGGTCAAGACCAGGAGTCCATTATGTAGTCAAGCAAGTCTAGCAAGCCTGGCTTGTTTTGGAATACTGGTGTCTTTGGCTCCGGAGCAGAACTCTCCTCGGCATTTATTTCTGAATCATTCAATGGAGGGAATCATCAAACTGATTAATTCCTCATCCTCCTTCCTCACCCCAGTGGCGACTTATTTCCCTTTATCAGAACTTATTGAAAAATGCTCGCTGGGGATTTAATGAAATAGTCTAGCCACTTGTTTAAAAAAAAGGAAAGGTAGATTCTCTTCAATTTTAATTTATGCAATCTTGTCTTTTTTTTTTTAAACCTGGAAGCCTGTGGGAAGTTGCTTCCTCATTTCTACCATCCTTCCATCCACATTTGTCCCCTTTGGATGTCACCATTAGCAGACTGACCATCCATCGATTTGGGGTTCGGTGGCAAACCCTTGGAGCAGTTTTTAGTTACCTCTCAAAATAAACGAGAGTGAAATCAAGTTGGCTAGCTGTTTCCCGAAGTGGCATTTACCATTCTCCGGCTCTTTTCAGTGTGAGAGAAATAATGTGACTTAAGTAGGGCTTCTATCCAGGCTGCTTGGCTACTGGCCAGAGAGTTGACTAGCTGAACTGTTTCTTTCTCAACTGGAGCTGAATCTCAGCTGAGGGCACGAGATGTTGTATAATTTGGTTCACGTTGTTAGCCACTCAAAATAATGAGGAGGAGGATAGTGTAGCATTTCTCAGCTTGCTGCCTGTGAAGGAGCAGGCTACTGTAAACTCCCTGTTCCTTCAACTTGCATGGATATGTATGCCTTCCTAGACGTACCCTAGTGAGGTCACACCTTTGGGAAGTTTTGACATCCTGCCATCTTTCATTTGTTTTTGGTTTGTTTGTTTATGTGAATTCCCCCTTACCCATGCATCCTAAAGAATGGGTGGGGCATGGTTTTATTTCCTATTGGACTGTAGGTTTTTAGGACACTCCCCTCTTCCCCTTGAGAAATTATCCATAGGTATCCTTTTGGGTGCTGAAAAAGTTCTATTTGGGAATCACCGATCTAGGCTTAAATGTTCACATTACCTACAGGGGGCATTATGGCGATATTTTAGACTACACAAAATGTTTTTATTTAAATAATAGAAATTTGCTTGTTTTTAGTCATTGTAAAATTTAAAAAGCATTTCTAGAGCATAGTGAATTGACCTCATCTGTTTTTTCATTGGGTCTTTGAAATGACTGTCTCTTTTAGAGAGCTTGTTGCTTTGGGAGACAGAATTATAGAATTTGAGAAGGAGGGAGATGTCGGGCCTTACTGATCCTCGGGTCCAACCCTGTGACTTATAGGTGAAGGAAACCTAGAGGCCTAGAGGGGGCAGGCAGCCTGTAGGGTATAAAGAGATGGAGTAGGGCTTTATTGATCCTGGGGTTCAACCCTGTAACCTATAGGTGAAGGAAACCTAGAGGCCTAGAGGGGGCAGGCAGCCTGTAGGGTAAAGAGAACTGGACTTGGAGTCAGGACCACCTGGATGCAAATCCCATCTCAGACACTTGTCCTAGCTATGTGTGACCTTGGACGGGGCATTTCACCTCCCTGGGCCTCAGTTTCCATATTTGTAAAAAATGCTAAGGCTTGGGGCTCGATAACTTCAAGGGCCTCTTCCAGCTCTAAATTGATGATTCTGAGATCTCAGGAAATAACCCGAAAAAGGCAGGCTGCTGCATGGGGGGGGGGGGGGGGGAATGATGTTAAAAATCATCTCCAGAGAGGATGATGCCCCACCTGGTGCCCCACCGCCCTCAGCCTTTCTCCTCTTTTCCGTTTTTTTTTTTTTTTGGATCTTTTGAACCCCTTAGACAACCGGAGAGGGTGAAAGAAGAGGGGGAGATGAAAGGGTGGGGTGGGGTGGGGTGGGGGTCGGTGGAGGGGGCGGGGGTGGGGTGGGGATGAGAGAGAAGTAAGCCGCTGCCGGCTGGCTGGCTCCAAGGCCCGGTGATTAAACCTCGCTGTACCCTGTTGTATTGTTATCTTGCAGGTAAAGATGAGCCCAGCAGCTACACTTGTACAACTTGCAAACAGCCATTCACCAGTGCTTGGTTTCTCTTGCAACACGCACAGAACACTCACGGATTAAGAATCTACTTAGAAAGCGAGCACGGAAGCCCCCTGACCCCGCGGGTTGGTATCCCTTCAGGACTAGGTGCAGAGTGTTCCCAGCCACCACTCCATGGGATTCATATTGCAGACAGTAACCCCTTTAACCTGCTAAGAATACCAGGATCGGTATCGAGAGAGGCTTCGGGTCTCGGCGAGGGGCGCTTTCCGCCCACCCCCCCTTTGTTTAGTCCTCCACCGAGACATCACTTGGATCCCCACCGCATAGAGCGCCTGGGGGCGGAAGAAATGGCCCTGGCCACCCACCACCCGAGTGCCTTTGACAGGGTGTTGCGGTTGAACCCCATGGCGATGGAGCCCCCCGCTATGGATTTCTCTAGGAGACTTAGAGAGTTGGCAGGGAACACGTCTAGCCCTCCGCTGTCCCCGAGCCGGCCCAGCCCCATGCAGAGGCTCCTGCAGCCCTTCCCGCCAGGTAGCAAGCCGCCCTTTCTAGCCACGCCCCCCCTCCCTCCTCTGCAGTCTGCCCCTCCTCCCTCCCAGGCCCCCGCCAAGTCCAAGTCCTGCGAGTTCTGCGGGAAGACCTTCAAGTTCCAGAGCAACCTGGTGGTGCACCGGCGCAGCCACACGGGCGAGAAGCCCTACAAGTGCAGCCTCTGCGACCACGCCTGCACGCAGGCCAGCAAGCTCAAGCGCCACATGAAGACGCACATGCACAAGGCCTCCCCGATGACGGTCAAGTCCGACGACGGCCTGTCCACCGCCAGCTCCCCGGAGCCCGGCACCAGCGACCTGGTGGGCAGCGCCAGCAGCGCCCTCAAGTCGGTGGTGGCCAAGTTCAAGAGCGAGAACGACCCGGGCCTGATCCCGGAGAACGGGGACGAGGAGGAAGAGGAGGACGACGAGGAAGAGGAGGAAGAGGAGGAAGAGGAGGAGGAGGAGCTGACGGAGAGCGAGCGGGTGGACTACGGCTTCGGCCTGAGCCTGGAGGCGGCGCGCCACCACGAGAACAGCTCGCGGGCGGCCGACGAGGGCCGCTCGCTGCCGGAGGTGATGCAGGGCATGGTGCTGAGCTCCATGCAGCACTTCAGCGAGGCCTTCCACCAGGTCCTGGGCGAGAAGCACAAGCGGGGCCACCTGGCCGAGGCCGAGGCGCACAGGGACACTTGCGACGAAGACTCGGTGGCGGGCGAGTCGGACCGCCTCGACGACGGCACCGTCAACGGGCGCGGCTGCTCCCCGGGGGAGCCGGCGCCGGGGGGCCTCTCCAAGAAGCTGCTGCTGGGCAGCCCCAGCTCGCTGAGCCCCTTCTCCAAGCGCATCAAGCTGGAGAAGGAGTTCGACCTGCCCGCCGCCGCCGCCGCCGCCGCCGCCGCCGCCGCTATGCCCAGCACGGAGAACGTGTACTCGCAGTGGCTCGCCGGCTACGCCGCCTCCCGGCAGCTCAAAGACCCCTTCCTCAGCTTCGGAGACTCCAGACAATCGCCCTTCGCCTCGTCCTCGGAGCACTCGTCGGAGAACGGCAGCTTGCGCTTCTCCACGCCGCCCGGAGAGATGGACGGAGGCATCTCGGGCCGCAGCGGCACGGGGAGCGGCGGCAGCACCCCGCACATTAGTGGCCCGGGCCCTGGCAGGCCCAGCTCAAAAGAGGGCAGACGCAGCGACACTTGTGAGTACTGTGGGAAAGTCTTCAAGAACTGTAGCAATCTCACTGTCCACAGGAGAAGCCACACGGGCGAAAGGCCTTATAAGTGCGAGCTGTGCAACTATGCCTGCGCGCAGAGTAGCAAACTCACCAGGCACATGAAAACGCACGGCCAGGTGGGCAAGGACGTGTACAAATGTGAAATTTGTAAGATGCCTTTTAGCGTGTACAGTACCCTGGAGAAACACATGAAAAAATGGCACAGTGATCGAGTGTTGACTAATGATATAAAAACTGAATAGAGGTATATCCACCCCGGCCCCACCCCTCCCCGCCTTGCCGCCCTAGACCTCTCGACCCCGCCCCTTCCCGCCACCACCACCACCACCACCACCACCACCACCACCACCACCACCACCACCACCACCACCACCCCGCCCCTCTCCCCTCCAGTAGAATTTTTTCTAGTCCCTCGTGATTTAAAAACAAACAAACAAACAAACAAACAAAAAAAAAAATAACGGAAGCTAAGAATATACAGAAAAAGTGCTTGTCACCAGCACACCTTTTTTTTCCTTTTTTTTCCTTTTTTTCCCTTTTTTTTTTCCTTTATGTTCTCACCGTTTGAATGCATGTTCTCTATCGGGGCAATACTATTGCATTTTACGCAAACTTTGAGCCTTTCTCTTGTGCAATAATTTACATGTTGTGTATGTTTTTTTTATTTTGACTTTAGACAGCATGTATGGTATGTTATGGCTATTTGAAATTGTCCCTGATTAGTTGCTGAGCAAACATGTTGCTGTTTCCAGTTCCGTTCTAAGAGAGAGAGAGAGAGAGAGAGAGAGAGAGAGAGAGAGAGAGAGAGAGAGAGAGAGAGACTGAGAGAGAGAGAGACTGAGAGAAAGAGAGAGAGAGAGAGAGAGAGAGAGAGAAAGAAAAAGACCATGCTGCATAACTTCTGTAATACATATCATGTACAGTTTTGTTTTATAATATGTGGAGGAAAAGACAGTCTTTGAATTAACCCTCTATGGACAGGATGAATAGCACTGAAAAAAAATGCTGTATTAGCTAGATGTCTGTCTCTAAAGGGTTAAATGTATCAATTGGATAGGGGGGAAAAAAGGCCTTGAATGGACAAATTAAGGAAAAAAACGAGATAAAAGCAAATTTGTACTATCATTTGGTTTTAAAAAATATGAGTGCCTTGAATCTATCAAAACCATGTTGATGGTTCTTCCTACTTGTTATAAACTTGTAGCTTAATTCAACATTGGGTAAGGTGATAAATCTGTAGGACCCAGCATATGAATTCTATATTGTATTTCTCACAACAATGGCTACCTAAAAATATGACCCAATATGTCCTAGTTAATCATCATTCTCCCTTTAGTTTAATTTTTTTATAAAAAAATAAAAACAGAACTGATTATAGCAGTATAAAAAAGCTATTTTGCTCCTGGTGAGAGCTTAAAAGAAATGGGATTTTTTTTGCCCAAAGTTTTATTTTTTTTTAATCAATGATTAAATTGAATGTGAAACGTGCAAAGGCCCTGGAACATGATTAAATACACTAGTAAGGAAATTCATTTTATGAAGATATTTACTTTTAATAATATCTTTTATTGATTCTGGCACCAAAACAAATAAATCCAGATCCACTTGATTGTCAAGCTGACAATCAGATTATAAACTTTAAGACCTTGTGTACCCATATAAAAAAAAAAGAGGCTGGCAATAAGATTTTACAGAGTGTAACAGATAGAAAAACAAAATAATTGTGATCATTAGCACAATGTGGTACTGTTTGCCATTTTAAACTAGAACAGGTGTATAAGCTAATATTGATACAATGATGATTAACTATGAACTCTTAAGACTTGCTTTTTAAATGTGACATTCTAAAATAAAGAGGAGAAAGATTTTAAGAGTAGCAGTATGTATGTCTGTGCTCCCTAAAAGTTGTACTTCATTTCTTTTTCATACACTGTGTGCTATTTCTGTTAACATGAACAGGATTCATTTTTTTTTTTATTAAGCTAGCATCCGCCCCAGTTGGTGTTCAAATAGCACTTGACTCTGCCTGTGATGTGTCTGTATCTTTTCTCTAATCAGAGATACAGAGGTTGAGTATAAAATAAGACTGCTCAGTTAGGACAATTAAGTGCACTGTACAATTTTCCCAGTTTACAGGTCTATACTTAAGGGAAAAGTTGCAAGAATGCTGAGAGAAAAAAAAATTGAACACAATCTCATTGATGAGCATTAAAAACAAAACAAAACAAAAAACAAAAAAAAAACTTTGCCAGCCATTTACTTGACTAATGAGCTTACTTACTTGGACGAAACATTGCAGCGCTGTGAATGGAAACAGAAAACACTTAACATAGAAATGAATGATTGCTTTCGCTTCTACAGTGCAAGGATTTTTGTACAAAAACTTTTTTAAATATAAATGTTAAGAAATTTTTTTAAAAAAACACTTCATTATGTTTAGGGGGGAACTGCATTTAGGGTTCCATTGTCTTGGTGGTGTTACAAGACTTGTTATCCATTTAAAAATGGTAGTGGAAATTTTATGCCTTGGATATACACCGCTCTTCAGGTTGTATAAAGCATACATTGGGGAAAGGTTTAAGATTATATAGTACTTAAATATAGGAAAATGCACACTCATGTTGATTCCTATGCTAAAACACATTTATGGTCTTTTTTCTGTATTTCTAGAATGGTATTTGAATTAAATGTTCACCTAGTGTTAGGCACTATAGTATTTATATTGAAGCTTGTATTTTTAATTGTTGCTTGTTCTCTTAAAAAAGGTATCAATGTACCTTTTTTGGTAGTGGAAAAAAAAACACAGGCTGCCACAGTATATTTTTTTAATTTGGCAGGATAATATAGTGCAAATTATTTGTATGTTTCAAAAAAAAGACAAAAAAGTGTGACATTATACAGATAAGAAGCCATATAATGGCTGTTTGGCAAAAACCTGTTAGAATGTCACACTGATGGCTGTCACAGAGGGTTGTACATATCTTTTTTTTGTTCTTTTTTCCTGCTGCCATACTGTATGCAGTACTGCAAGCTAATAACGTTGGTTTGTTATGTAGTGTGCTTCTTGTCCCTCTCCTATCACCCTACATTCCAGCATTTTAACTTCATTATGCAGTAAAAGAAAGAAAGAAAAAAAAGGAAAAAAAAACAATGTTTTGCAGTTTTTTTCATTGCCAAAAACTAAATGGTGCTTTATATTTAGATTGGAAAGAATTTCATATGCAAAGCATATTAAAGAGAAAGCCCGCTTTAGTCAATACTTTTTTGTAAATGGCAATGCAGAATATTTTGTTATTGGCCTTTTCTATTCCTGTAATGAAAGCTGTTTGTCGTAACTTGAAATTTTATCTTTTACTATGGGAGTCACTATTTATTATTGCTTATGTGCCCTGTTCAAAACAGAGGCACTTAATTTGATCTTTTATTTTTCTTTGTTTTTATTTTTTTTTATTTGGATGACCAAAGGTCATTACAACCTGGCTTTTTATTGTATTTGTTTTCTGGTCTTTGTTAAGTTCTATTGGAAAAACCACTGTCTGTGTTTTTTTGGCAGTTGTCTGCATTAACCTGTTCATACACCCATTTTGTCCCTTTATTGAAAAAATAAAAAAAAATTAAAGTACACAATGTAAGCTTCTTGTGTCCTCATTTGACACACTCTGTAAAATTACTTTCAGGAAAATAACAGATTTTAAGAGAAGGCCAGTCAGTCTTTTTCAGGATTCTTTCTGTGGGCATTTTGACGTGTGTTGTTGTATATCCTAAAGGAACATAGACGGATCATATTAGAATAGACATTTCAATCCAGGGAAATAGTTTTGAGCCTTTACAATTCTAGAATAATTTTCAAGAGCATAGAAGATGTTGGTTGGTTTTTTTTTTCAGTGTGGATATATTGAAGTTTCCTCTACCCTGCTATAGCAATAGAGCCATTCAGAAATAAACTTACATCTTCCCTGTAATGGCATTGTCCACATGGCATTCCTTTGGGATTTTTTTTTTTTTTTGGTCTTGTTTGTGAAAGGGACTTTTTCTCCTGCCCCATCTGGAACACATGGGACAAAAGAAAAGAATCGTCCTCCAGTTTCCTTGCTAGACCCTCTATCCAACCAAAACTAACCTCCTCCTCCCCTTCCCTTTTCCCTCACAACCCCCACCCAAGACCCTAACGATGGCAACAGGTGAACTCCAGATTTTCGACCTGTGCTTCACACGGAAAAGTGTGACACATTTTGTCAAAGCAACCACCGATAGTGTGTGGGCATGCACAGCCTCTGATTTTACGAGATGTGTTGCATTGTGAATCTGAGATCAGACAAACCGGCCCTAAAACTCTACAGACCTGTTTATGGTGTTTCACTGGCTGACAGCAAATGGAAGGTTGGGAACTCCCCTTCACTTATCTTTTGAACAACCAGAAGGCTTATGAAATATTGTGCACAGATTTGTCTTTAAAATCTGGAATCAACTTAGGGTCTTTTTTTTTTAACCCCTTCTTAAGAGAGGTCTGTGCATGTTGTCGGTTTTTATAAATACTGCATGTTGCAGCATCTTTTTGCTTTATTAAAACACATTCTCTCCGTGATATCGTGTCTCGCTGTTCCTAGTGTAACTGGATGGATATGACATTGTTTTTATTTTTGTACAACCAAAGCCAGAGATGTTCTGTTGTCTTCTTGTGGTGGTGGTCATTGTTGCCCGGTTAGTGAGCCCATCTGGCCTTCTTATAGGTGGCACTCTCCCTATGGATGTCATATTATTGATCTCAGGGAAAAAAAAAAACTTACCATTTGTACAGAGGGAGAAGACATCCATTTTCCCCCCTCCCCAATCCTGGCCTGTTGAAGAGATGTCTCTATTCCTTTGAGGGGTGAGGACTAGAGGGTGTGGGTGGGGGTGAGGAAGGGGAAGGGGAATATTAGGCAAGATATACAGTTGCTTATTAGTGTGGAAGAGATTGGATGATGAAAAAGGGGGGAGGGGGGAGAGAACAGATGGATTCAAAAGAGCTTGATAACTGTCAAAAAACCAGGCTCAGGGAGGATGTTGGTGCTTTAGGGAAGGCAGAATTAGACATTAACACAGTACTGGGACCAAGCAGAAATCATAACCAGTGCTTTTCTCTTTGGGGACTACATGACTTCAGTTCTACCACTATTAAAGTCAGTCTATCCCTGTTATTCTTTTAATAGAAAATTGTTACTGCAGCTAAACAGGTTTTTTTTTATATACATAGTACTCATTTTAATTTCTCCATGTATAACATTTCAGTGTAATTAGGTTTGCATTCTGATATATAGTATTGAATTAATATAATACTCCACGTATATATATTTATAATTCAAATTTAGAATTTCTAAATCATGGTGGTGTTGGGGGAGGGATGATGATTCACTCTCTGATGAATGAGAAATTGTCTTTGATTTAAGCCTTTACAAGGCTAAATAAATCTAGTGGGAGACATGACAGCTTCTTCAGTTCACCTAGTCTCCTGACTTGCTTAAGCTCTCTTTTGAGAGATTATTTCTGAAGCTGCCTCAATAGTAGATGCATCAAGGATTAGTCAACAAAAATAAGAAAGCAAGAACATAGAGGTTAGATTCCAAGTGCTGAGCGAATATCTTAATGCAAACTGTACATTTCCCAACAATCTAATGAATGCATGGTGTTTAAAATCAGAAACCACTTTAAGATGATTTTTTTTAAGAATTCTGAAACAGACTTAAGTGTTATATCCCTGTGGGGACTTACGAGGCAATGTGTCCCTATAAACCTGACCTTCCAGCATTCTCCCTCTCCAATGAACCTTGCTATTTATTTCCACTTTAAAACTATATTTAAATGAACAGGAAAATTATTGGAATGGCATTACAAAGACTTTTTGTTAAAATTTTCATTGCCTACTGATTTTTTTTTGTCCAGAATGATTTTTTTTTTAAAGGATATGCCTTCCATGCCCTCTTAGGGCATTTAATAGCCTTTGAATTTTAAGGGTTGAGGTTGGGGGGTCCTTTAACCTCAGAGGCTCTACACTCAAAGGCATATAAAAAGTGATATGAGTATATATATATATATGGCCTTTAAGTTATCTTGACAATCTCAAGAAATATGAAATTTTTGAGTTTATTCCAGAAGAATGAATGTGTGTCATTGTGCAGCTATTTTCCTCCCCAAATGTGTGTTATACTTATATAAAGCTCTAAGTGAGAAAAGTCAGGGAAGTAGGACCATTTGGAAATAAGTCTAAAATAGAGAAAGCAAGAAGGTAGGATGACTTGCTTATCCATAGATAAAACTCTGCTAAGAGCCAGG
This sequence comes from Macrotis lagotis, assembly GCF_037893015.1. Classification (NCBI taxonomy): domain Eukaryota; kingdom Metazoa; phylum Chordata; class Mammalia; order Peramelemorphia; family Peramelidae; genus Macrotis; species Macrotis lagotis. The sequence continues at coordinate 117,105,768 of NC_133658.1, read as the reverse complement.
ATTTTTCAGGCCTTCCTGGAAAGAAGTTGGATGGTTTTATCCTGCCTTCCTTCAAGCACTGGATAGACAGAGAGAGTAAGTGAGGGAAATGGATTTTTTTCATTTGTCTTTAAACACCATTCATATAAATTTAAACATTATTTATGATTAACTGCTGTAACTATGTATCCATTACAGTTCTATTAACATGTTTCTGAGTTGGGAGTATTCATGAGTGGGCCCATACTTATCTATTTATTTGGCCAGCCTATTTAAAAAATTAAAAGTTAGTTAAATTTTTGCCAGTCTTGAGAAGATTGATAGTAGTCTCCAAATTGACTTTTTTTATTCCCCTTTCAAAAAGTCTTAACTTTAAAAAAAAAACATAAGCCTCTTAGTAAATTTACTTTGGTGGTTTTTGAGACTCTTGCAGATGCCCCCCCCCCCCCCCCCCATTAAGAATAAATGGGCCTATTTCCAAAGAAATGGACTCATCGGGCCACAGGGCTGGAATTTGGGATGATGTGCCTGTGTCACAGGGTTTTACTCTCGCTGCCAATTGTATACTTGGATTATTGGGCGTGCTTGCTTGATGTTCTCAGCACTCATTAGCCTGCTGTTTCATTTGCTCAAAACACATGGTTGTTGAATCAGCCTTTAGGGGGATGGGTTTCTCTTTCTATCGTTCCACCGTGAATCCATGTCCTAGGATGCAATTGATTCCTTCTTCCCTAACGGGGCAGGGGAGGAGAGCAGAAGTTCAGAGCTCTGGGGCTGTTGTATCAAGTGTGTAACCTTGCCCAAGCACAACTCCATGGTGGATCCAACTACCGTTTTTGGTTGTTGTTTTTTTTTTTCATTCTGTAAAAATGACAAAGAGTTTCCTGTGGGAAGTATAAAAAGAAATGTGTGAAGTATGTCTTCCACAGGAAAAGCAGAAATGGCTGAAAATAGGGATTTCCGTAAAATCCTTTCATTTGAAGTAGGGCCTTGAATATTTAGACAGGGGGATGTGCTATTAAATAAACTTGTAAATAGTTAAGTGTTCAACCTGCAACTGTACTTTGATTTCCAGTGAAGGCTGTAAAATACTGGTCAATGGGGGAAGAGAGATGACAAAGCGGTTTGTTTGGGACATCCTCATCTTAAAGAGAGGCAATGCCAGCGTCTGGGCAGTGGGACCTGGGAATCCTACTTAAAAAGAGGTGTTCCTGTGGGATTCTCAATGTTCCCTGGTCCTTGTTGGACGCCGCAGGCCCAGGGCTGGTCCCTGTGGTTCAGCGAGGGGGGGATACACAAGAGCAGCTAGACCCTGGGCCTCCAGCGCCAAGTCAGGGGAGAAGAGGCCCCAAGCCCCTGCCTCGGGTCACCATGGCAACGAGGCCTGGAATACCACAGTGGTGGTCTTCCTCAGCACATCCGGACTCCCAGTCCTGCAGCTTCAAGTCACTGTACACAGGAGGGGAAGAAAACCAGGAAGAAAATACCACCCCCTTCTTCCCTTCCCCTTTTTCTTCAACAATGCTTCTTTTTACCCCTCCTTCTCCCCCCCCCCCCACCAAAATTGAACTGCATTTTTTTTCCAAAGAAACTACAGGCAGGTTTGGTGAAATTTGGGGGTAACCTTTTGGGGTTCTGGTTTTCTCTGCAGAGAATCGTTCGACTCTTGTAAATCTTTGGTTGCTTTGACGTTGAACTTGATGACATTCCATGTTTTTGTTGTGCTGCTTTACATTGATTTTTATTTTTGTTTTTTTGTTTTGGTTTTTCCCTCCTTTACTCTCCTTTCCTTCTCCCCTTCCCCTCCAATCAAAAAAAAAAAAAAAAGAAAAAGAAAAAGAAAAGAAAGAAAGAAAGGACCCGGGTACATATAACTTGTCTTGTTACCTGCATTTTTTTTTCACTGAAGGTGGGTGGGTGAGAGGAGGGAGGGGGAAGGATGTTTCCTTCCATACATGTCCTGAAGAGTTTATTAGGACTGTGATGTGATATGAAAGAGAGAGTCTCAGCCCAGGGTGGGCACGCATGGGTGGGGAATTTAACCTTTGTGGGGAAAGCAACCAGAGACAAGAGAGTATGGGGCCTGGGTTTGAGATTCCAAAAGCTCAGGTCTGTGACTGAATTCAAGTTAATTAGAAAAAAAGAAAAAAAAAAGGCTAGGAAGAGAATGGAATGTCACTGGGCCAAGTTACACCTGTATTTTTTTTCCCCCCTCTCTGTCCCCATCCTCTTTCTAGGTTCTTCACACACCCCCATTCGGCGTAGTGCCCAGAGAGCTCAAGATGTGTGGCAGTTTTCGGATGGAAGCTCGAGAGCCCTTAAATTCTGAGAAAATTTGATGCCCTTTCCCCCCCACCCAAGGCAGGGTGGGATGTCCTGCCGCCCAGCCGACATCAGAGCGTGGTCCGTCATCCTGCTAGTTTGTGATGTTTTCTGACAGTAGCCTCCAAGAAGCCGTCCTGTGAAGACAGAGTCCTGCGGAGTCCTTCCCGTCTGGGCCTGCAGCGCCATTTTATTTATATTTTTTAATAAAAAAACAAAAACAGAAACAAAAAAACAACAGAATCGCATTGGAACAGTGAATCAGTCCCATGTTATAGGGCCCATTGGCTGTCACTGTCTTTGGGTGACGCTGAAGCCCTCTTGAAACCAGCCAATTTAATTACCTGTACTGTGGAAAAGAGCATGAGTCCCCCAACCCATTGTTTCTATACATTCTACGTTGTCTTTTAAAACTTGTGCTTAACATTGACACAATAAATGTTGGAGCTTTAGGTTTTGCTTGCTTGTTCTTTAATTTTTAATGCTTAAAAGACAATGCAGCTGGTTATGAGTTTGTATTGCCATATCCATTTGCTACAGATAACCACTGGGTGGGGAGAGGGAGTGGGAGTCTGTAGTTGGTGGGGTGGGGGGAAGGTGAGGAAGGCAAAAGAGGTTAACATCCACAAAATAGCATAAATTTTCCAGGAGAATCAAAATGCAGGGCTCTAGGACTAAATCATAGGGATATCATAATTAATGTAGTAATAGTATTGCTGTTTATTAATGCTGAAGTGTGGTTTTCCTAACTGTCTGACTTATAATTTGCATACCATTAAATAATACATAATGTGGCATGCTACATTTCTGGTTTTCAAATGTATGCTTTCGGTGGCACCATATAGGGTCTGAATTTGTCTTTTTATCTCCTGCAAAAAAGCTAACAACCCTGGGTTAAAGACCATGTCAAAGTCAAGAGAAAGTGGGAAACCTCTTTAGTCGCTTATCACATAATCTCATTTTAGACCCTCAAACTTGGTAAATATAATTTATATTTAAAAAGAAAAGAAACAAAACAACAACCCCTGTGCTAATCTCAGGGAATTTGGAGTTTGTTTTCCTGGAAGGGGAGGTGGGCAATAATAAAGGAAGAAATTCTCCTATTTCATAACTAAAGTGCTAAAGTTTATATTTCCCTTAAAGGTGTAATGTGAATAATCATAAAATATATTCCATTCCAATTAATTTACAAAAGCCTTTGCTTGATAAGAGGAAGTAAGGGAGGGAGAGGGTTGGCCAAGAGAATTTCTCCTGCCTAGGTCTCCAGGTGAGGTGTAGAAATAATATATTAAGAAACATGAATGTTAGAATCACACACATTCTTTTTCTATATTGACTGTGTAGATGGGGGGGAGGAGAGGGGAGGAAATCACTTACTCACCCTTTAGTCAGATTATCCAGACTAGTGAAATTAGTAATGGAATAACTAACATCAGGAGTTTTTCTTACTTAATCATCACAAATAAATTACATTTGAATAGTTCCTTCCCATATATCACCTCATTTTATCTCCAGAACAACCCTCTGAAGTAGATAAGATAGGACAGATGGTCCCCCATTTCACAGAAAGGTGAATAGACAAACTTGTCCAAAACTTACACAGGAAATGGTATCATGGTGGAGCCGTGATTGACACCGCCCCCCCCCCCCCGCTTTCTTTTTCATAGTCTGATATATTTGCCATTACCCCATCATAACTTACTTCTGCCTATAAAGGTTTTTTTTAAAGAGAATATATCATATAAGTGTATGTCTTTTGAATATATGAATAGAAACTATATAGATGTGCACAGTTCAATATATCCATGTTATACATAGGCACAAATACACACAATACATAGAGTTACTATAGTAGAAATATGTCCATTTATTATACACATGTAGCATGTGTGTTATATGTGTGTGTGCTCACACATTTGTATATTATATTACACACAAGCATTATATATACATCTATTTATTGCATCTATATGAACACATACTACTGGGTATTAGATATGACTCAATGTATTTATTTTTCTCTATAAAAAACACAGGAAATGGCATCTCCAGAGAGAGAGCCCAGGGCAAGGTCTTCCTCCCCTGCTTCACCAGTAGTTGGTTTTCCCATGACAGATGAATATCCTTGATTAAACAAGGGGTCTTGGCAGGTTATCCTCAAGGGCAACATACTCAAGTTCTATTGAGCCAAGAGAGGAAGAGATTTCTGGACATAAAGACATTTCACAGCAATGCTCCTGCTTCAGATCGCCTCCAGACCTTTGAAGATCACGACTGAGGGCTCTCTGCCCTGTGAACCCACGATCCATCTCTGCTCTTATGTTGCTGCATGGAGCGAACAGGTTTTTAAAGGGAGGACCAAAGCAACCCAGAGCAACTAACCTTTAGTTGTTAGGACAAGTTCAGTTCTATTGTTGGACTAGGTATTTATTATGCTTGCCTACATGATCTGTGCATTTCCTCTTGTTTTCCACAGTTTGTTCTGGAAGCTTTGCTTGGATGAAGGGTGTATGTACTTTATGTTTACTTTTGTTTTTGGAAGAAAAACCAAACCTTGAGCCTATATAGAAAACAAAAACATTTTTTAAGCACCTCTAAATTCATTGAGAAGATGAATTGTTGAGTAAAGACAGGAGCCTTTTAAAATTAATGTCTTATCATTTATGTCTTAAGAACCTGCTTATCTCTACAGGTCTGACTCTCAAGATTTTAGTATTTAAGCTACCTTTAAGCAGGTTAGGACAAGGGGAGGGACAAAGAAATAATCAGGAGTCATTGAATGATAGAGCTGAAAGGGAACTTGGAGTTCATCTCATCTAATGTTCATTTTTGATAGATGAGGAAACCAAGTCCCCAAGAGGTTAAATGATTTCACCAAGGTCAAAGAGAAAGTCAGTGGCAGAGTTTTCCTAGAAAGAGAGACTTCAAACTACAGATGGATTATTAATATATTATTAAGCATTTATCAAGCTATTTGCAGGAAAAAACTGTATCCTATTTGTTGGGTTGGATTTCATTTGATTCTCACTATAACTTGGAGAGAGAGGTATTATCTTTTTTGTTGTTGTTGCAAATGAGAAAACTGACTGAGAGAGATGGGTAACTTGTAGTGGTTTTTTCGTTTTTGCAAGTCAATGGGGTTAAGTGGCTTGCTCAAGGCCACACAGCTAGGTAATTATTAAATGTCTGAGCTCGAATTTGAACTCAGGTACTCCTGACTCCAGGGCCAGTGCTCTATCCACTGTGCCACCTAGCCACCCCAATGGGTAACTTGTACAAGGGTACACAGCTATTTGATTACAGAGTTAGGACTTTAAAAATGGGAGATAGAGTACTAGACCTTGGGGAGTTTGCTTATGCTTTCTTTCTATGGAGTCTTCTCCTTGAAAATGACTTTTGGGAGCCAATTTGATGAGTCCATCCAGATGGCTACTGCCTATGAAAAGAATTTTTTTGGAAGGAATAAAGTTTGGATCTGTGATTTCCTCGCTCAAAGGAACTCTGGGTCTTGAAATTTCTTCCTCTGATTCATATCAGCAACACCATTGTTATTTATAATTTTAAAGACTTTCCTAGGGCAACAGAGAGGTTAGGTGACTTTCCCATGGTCACACAGCTAGAATATGTCAGAGGCAGAACTTGTTCAGGCTATCTCTCTACAATAGTAAGACCTTATATTCATAACATTATGTATTCATATAAAACATAATTTGATCCTCACAACAATTCTGAGGGTTAGATATTATTTTTATTTTGTAGATCAGGAAACTGAGTCTCAGAGAAATATAAACTGTACAAGATCATAGATTTTTGGAGACAAAGGAAGACCTCAAACTGCAAAACTCCAAATTCAGTGTAGAGTTGCTTCCTGTAAGATCACTAGAATGGTAAAAGTAAAAATCTGCTGGCTAAAATGAGAAGAGTAAATCTGCATGTACTGTCAGTTCATTTACTCAATATGGGGGAGGTCCATAAAATCTTGGTGGAATTTGTACTTGTTGTTCCTCCCCTCCCTCCACCACACACCTTTTTTTTTTTTTTTTGGCTTGGATTTTTTAATGTATGTGTATTTAAAGGAACATTTTATCTTGAACAGTGACTAGATCATTAGATTGGAGCAGAGCCATTCAAGTGTTTTTGAAAGTCTTTTCAGTTTCTAAGACAGTATAATGATTAGTTGGGGAGTCTTAGAAAGGGAAGAAGGAGAATTGAGATCAGTGGTTAGTAACATCCATATCGAAGCTTAAAATAAAACTTATTTCTCATAGAAACATGAGTTCTTTCCATTTTATAAATGAGCCAGCTGCATTCCCAAAAGTAGGGGCAGATAAAGGATTAGAATGTAAATATTCTTTGTCTCGTGTTTTGATCTTTTACTTAGTGCATGGCCCTGACTTGCATTGGGATTAAACCTGGTGGAGTCAGACTTTGGGAATTTTTAGTCCAGTCTGAAGTTCAGAAACAACAAAGGTGGTAGGCCACTTCCATATTTCCCTATCTCCAAAGCCAGTCCAGAGTGAATACTTCATAAACAAGGAATCAATGATGTGTCATTTTTTCACTGAACCCTAGTAGAGCAGATGCCTTTCAGTTACATGAGCAGTATGTTAGACTGAGACACAAAACTCCTGTGGAAACAAGGAAAGATTTTAAGCTCATGTAGAAGATGCATTCTCTTATCTTTGAGTACAAACAGTAGTCAAGTACTTAGTGATAATAATTTTAATAATACTGTATACAATATTACACAAGTTTTAAGAAATCCTGTCTTCACCTATGTTCCTATTTGATTTTCAGAATTCTGTGCCTTATAAAACTCTTACTCTAGTATCTTATCCTGATATGGAAGTGACTGTGGTAGAGTCTTTCCTGATGAAAAAGATGGCCATATCCTTATAATAGACTGTCTGCTGTTCAAGAATCAGCCTAAGTTCTAAGAATTTCCACAACAATAAGCTAACTAGGCAAACATAAAAATAAAGAAAAAGGGAAAATGGCCTTCATCTTTTTCTATCTCTCCCTTTGCTTTTGCAGTAATGGTGGAATGGCAAAGAAGGAGACAGAGGGTTCTAGGAATCAATTTTTAGGTTATCTATAATCATTACATTGGTATTAAAATGTGAGGTCCTGCCCAATGGTCAGTGAGTTAACATTCTACTGCAGGAAATAAACTACAAAAATTTTGACATTTATGCTATAAATAAAACTAGAAAATATAAAGAAGTTGTAACTAAGTGGAAGGATGGCTCAGGTTCTCTTGGAGGAGTATAAAGGAGTTGGCAGAATTTGATTTTATCACATGTCTAAAGACAACAGAAAACATTTCATGGGAAGTTTAGCACATGAAAAATACTATGAAGATAACTAGAGCTCACACGTCAAAACATTTGTTGCAGAGAAAAGTTCTACATGAACTCAATGAGACCCTCTCAATTAGTCAACTTACAATTTAGTACTTAGTAACTTCAATAGAAAATGGGCACAAGACAGGATGGTGAAATAAATACTTTAGAAAACAGTTTGGGATCTAAAAATCAAAGGAGCCAAAATGATAACTTAGGACATGGCAAGAAACAGAACAAAGAAAAATGAAATTGGTTGTATCATGCCAGATCTGGAATTCATTTCCAAATTATCTATTTACATAATTTGGAACACTGACCTTTTTTAGAGCAAAGATCAAAATAAACAATAAGAAAAAAAAGAACAAAAGTGAGAAGAAAATGTGACATGTATTTAAAACAGTTCCTACTTGATCTATTTAAAAAACTACTGACTGAAAAATAGGAAATGGATAAATGAACAAACATTAGCATAGAAAATTTTGTCCTTGCTCCCTAGGATCATAGATTTAGAGATAGAAGGAACCTTAGAGGATATTTTATATAACTAGTCATTTTAAAAATTAGGAAACTAACTGAGGCCCAGAGAGATCAAGTGATTCGTTTAAAGTTACTGGGTATGATGTGACAGAAGCAGAAGTTGAATCCAGGTCCTCTGACTTTAAAACCATACTTGTGGTACCTCCCTATCAGTGTATATGTTGTCTTCCTCTCACTCAGTAGAATATTAGTTCCTTGAGGGGAGGTATGCTTTGTTTTTCTTTTGTATATATCCTCAGTATTTTAGTACCTGGAACACAGAGGATTCTCGACAATTTTTTTAATTAATTGAATTGCATCATTATTTCTAACAGAAGTTTAACTGAAATAACACAATCACTATCATGAGGGAGATAAAATTGCCTCAGACAGCAGATACTTGATCTCTTCTCCATGTGGAAAGACATAACATCCAAGGTCAACATTAATTTAGTATATGAACTAATTTGCAGAATCTTATGGAGGAAAATGGTCAAAGATTAAAAGCAGTATCATGAAAAAGGGAAAAGCAGGTAAGGGATAAATGAGTTGTAGAATGCTTAATGTAAGACTTTATTAAACTATAGCAAATTAAGAGTATTTCACAATGAAACCAGGAGGATGATAGACAAAAGATGGAAAGAATGAGATGAGATTTCTATAGCAAAATGCTTTCTTTAATAATGATGGTGGATCCAACACATCTAAATTCTAACTTCTCAGTTCCTAGTATGCTGTGTGGGGATAGAAAGGAAGTAGAATTAAAGGAAATGAGGCCAGGGTGAGTCTGGGCAGAGCTACCCTGTTTCATGGTGTGGTAGAAAGAGCCCTGGATTTGTAGTAAGAACAACTGAATTCAAATTCCACCCTGACAGCTTATTACTGTGTGACTCAAAACAAGTCCTGGATTGTCTCTGGGCCCTACCTTCATTATGTGTAGAGTGAGGGGCTTATCCTGTATGACCTCTGTCTTCTTTTCTAGTTCCAGATTTATGATCTCGCTATCTGACAGAGGGCAAGATAGCTAAAGATCAGAAGGGGGGAATCATGGAAGTTATTACTATTGAAAGAAAGTGATTAATACCTAATAAGTGCTGATCCATATGCCTATTTTTTTTTGCCTTACATCATCTTTGAAAAATAATTTATGTGTGTATTGAGGCTCTCCTTGCTGAAAATATGAGAAGGCAGATTTTCACAAACAATATGCTATAACAAATCCTATTTCTATAGCTATATGTGCTTTACATAGTTATATCCGTTTTATAATTATTATCTCATGTGATCCTCACAACATCTCTAGGAAGTAACTAGCTGAGTTTTTGTTTTTATAATCAGGACAGTTCCTTGGTGGTGGTGGAGGCAATCAGCTTCCATCTGCCTTAAGAAGGAATTAGTTTCTCTTCCACCTAAGACTGTAGGGAGTATGTCAAAGAATATGACAATATAGGCCAACATGAGGCAGCTAAGTGGTGCAGGTGGATAGAACATCAGCCAGAGTCAGGAGCTGAGTTCCAATGTGACCTTAGATATTTGATACTTTTAGTGTGTGAGCTTGGGCAAGTCACTTAACTCTGACTGCATTCGGGGCCATTTTCAGTTATTCTGATTTATATCTGGCCACTGAACCCAAATGACTCTGGAGGAGAAAGTGAGGCTGGTGACTTTTTCCCTTACTCAAATCCAATTCACTTACTTGTCATGGTATATTCTCTCTGATGTCATGGTCTTCTTTGAGAGTGAAGGACAAACATAATCATCATCTCTTTAGTCTAAGAGGTACAGTTAATGTAGATTTACCCAATCAAAATAGCCCTGAGTGCCTATCTCCTGAAACGATCTTTTTTGTCCTCTTATCTGTTTTATTTATTCCTAGCTTTTGTATAATAATCATTTATATAAACCTGATTAACTGTGTGCACTCTTTTTTTTATTTTCAGCATAGAACCAAATAAAAGAATGAGACAATTTCAGTTAGAATATCTACTCCATAGGAGGGAGTATGCTCATAGTTTTTCCTAAAAGCAGGTAACCCCTAAATAATAATTGGGAACCCAAGAATTCCAGAAGAGAGTTTCAGAATATAAACTTCAATTCAACCTACCACCTCAGAGTGGCAGGTGATCCCAATGCTGGCATCAACAAAACCTCTCCACTGGAGGGATTTGTAAGCCTTCATAATATAACTATTGGCATGCTCAACTCAGCTGCTGATTCCTCCACAATTTCAGTCCTGAATTTTTGTGTTTCTGATTTTTTTTGGAGGCAATTGGGGTTAAGTGACTTGTCCAGAGTCATTCAACTAGTAAGTGTCTTAGGGTGTATTGAACTCAGGTCTTGTTGACTTCTATCCACTGTGCCACCTAGTTGCCCCCTTACCAGGTCTTAAGACTTGTCCACTCCTATTCATATTTGATGTTCTATCACTATCAAGGACTTTTGACTTCTTTTTTCCCAGAGACAGTGCACCACTTGGGGAAAAGAGGGGGGAAAAAGCTAAAAAACAGACTCTGATAAGTAAAGTCATTGGTCAAGGGTGTGCTCTAGTAAATGTTTAACAACCAGTTTGGATGAATGGGTAGGAATATAGGCAAGACACACTTTTAAGTTTAATCTCTATTACTAACATTTCCTCAATCACTTTCTTAAGTCCAAATAATCAATAAAAGAATAAATCAAGTTCTGATTTGTAGCATTTGCCAATTTCCAAGGCCTATATTCAAGCTGTGAATTTAATAATTGGATTTCCTAAGCCAGAATGTGCTGGCTCCAACATACCTCTGCCTATCTATGGTCATTCTGGTCTACTCTCTGACTTTGAGGTCAAATTTCCTGTTACTAAAAGCAATGTTACTTCTGTATCAGTTTCTTCAAATCCCAACCAAGATTGGGAAAAGGATTAAAGGGGAAAAAATGGGTTCCACACAAAGAAAAACTGAAGCAATGAGTCTGTGAAGTAGGCATGCATTAGCTCTATTTTGCCAGTGAGGAAACTGAGGCTCAGCAAGGTTAAGTTAGTTATCTTAGGTCAATAAGCTTGACATTTATACCCTGTGGATCAGAATTCACTTAAAACTCACAGATTTCCTATTCAATGCTATTTTCCCCACAACACTGTATTATTTGAAGCAAATCTTTTTTTAACATGCTTAGTAAAGATGCAGAAGCTATTGGAAATAATTATAGAATAATTTAAGAAAGAGATTAAAAAAAGCTAGTCTGGGTGGTGGTTTTAGCCTGCAGTAGGTACATATGATACAGAAAAGGAATAATTTAAACAGGTTTAGATTTTCATTCTTTTGGGAGCATTTATTTAACCTGTCCTATATGTCATTTACTCCTAAGCCATTTTCCTCAAGCCAGAGGGCTTTTAGGTCAGTACCTGTAAAGGATTTTGCTTCACTTTATGGTTCAGAGATGGAAATGAATTTGAGGATCAAGATTCTGCCAGGTGATGGCCTTTTAAATAGGTTAAAATGAAAAGGGCATTTAAAAAAGAGCTACTCATCAAAACAAGCTAGCTCAAATAACTTAAACGGATCTAACATCCTGTTCCATTCTCTAGACAGGATTTTAAAAAAACACAGAAGAAAAACACCCACTTTATTTTAATTCCAACTTCACATCACATCCTGTTAGGTAATCCAAATAGCCAATAGCAGTACTGGGATCCTGTCACATAGCATATTTAGTTTTGTGTTTAAAGGTGGCAGAATAACTATCAGCTACAAGGAAGGCTGAATTGAAATGGTGAATCACTTTGGTCTGGGGAGATTATTCCTCTTAATATGCTACAGATGCTGTACCTTCTTTTTGGTTGCAGAAAGAAACTGTTCATTTTCCTTTCTGTTTAGTGGTTCTACTCTGTTTAGAGATGTATATGCATTAGCTGAAACCTTTATAGAATTTATTATACTTTATTATTTGTTACTTTATTACCATTTCCTGACTTCGCTTTTCGCTCCTTTCTTCCTTCTCTTCCCTATCTCCTTTCTTTCCTCCCTCCCTCCCTCTTTCTCTTTTCCTTCCTTCCTTCCTTCCTTCCTTCCTTCCTTCCTTCCTTCCTTCCTTCCTTCCTTCCTTCCTTCCTTCCTTCCTTCCCCTTCCTTCCTTCCTTCCTTCCTTCCTTCCTTCCTTCCTTCCTTCCTTCCTTCCTTCCTTCCTTCTTTCATCTTCCATCCTTTTATTCCTTCCCTTTCTTTCCTCCATCATTTATTCTGTCTCCTGGTTTTTTCTCTTGCTCTGTTTTTCTTTCTCTCTCCCTCTCTGTCTCTGTCTCTCTCTGTCTCTCTGTCTCTCTCTTTCCTTCTCTCTCTCTCCCTCTCTTTGTGTCTCTGTCTCTCTCCTCTCTGTCTGCCTTTCTCTCTCTGTCGTTATCTTTCTCTCTCCTCTCTCTCTCTCTCTCTCTCTCTCTGTCTCTCTCTGTCTCTCTCATTGTCTGTCTCCTTTAACCCCCTCTTCCCACTCTTCCTCTTCATCTCTCTTTCTCTCTTTTTCATCACCATCCCTCTCTCCCAGTCCTTTGATTTCAGTTTTCTTCTTTGAGAGAACATGGGCTGCCTCTGAATGTCTCCAGCCTCACTAGGGCTGCGGTTGTTGTTAAGAGCTGGGCAGATAAGGTAGAGGCCAAACTAAGAGTGAGACAGCATGAAGCTGGGCAGAGGAATAGCAAATCAAATATCCCCGTGGAGGACAGTCTGATCGGAAGTCATTTGCCTGATTTTTGCCCAGTGATAGTTCCCTGAATTTCCTTAGACAGTAATGCAAGCAGTCAACCCCTGCTGAATTTTCTGTCCCTTCTGCTCCCTTCCCCTGCTGATTCGCCTTTTCCTACTCAGAATGGAGCAGGTAAACCCAGAGTTGCAGAGATTTTTCTGCTCCAGTATTTACAGAAAGCTGTTTAGGCCCATTTTCAGAGTCACTAATTTTGCCTATTGCTTGTCTTAGCACACAAAGGGGAAGACCATAATGCAGACCTCCCTCTTCAAGGGTCTACCTGAAAGCTCTTCCTTAACAGGGATGGAAATAGTTTTCTCATAAAGTCTTCCCTAAATATCCCTAATATCTTTACTTTACCCCAATATCTATCTTTGCTATCCTAATATCTATCTTTTGGTCAATTATTCAAATTTTACTAGTTCTTGAGAAAAACTTTTCTGGGGTTAGTTATAATTCTTTCTACCCTCTCCCCCGTCTCCCTCTCAATTCTCACATTGTTGCTCAGAAAATTCCGTAATGATGGTCTTGGAGTCAGTTGATATGGAGGAGCTGAATTTTAATTTCTGTCCTATTTTAATAGGGGCAACACTGGGCCATAATTGAACCAGATTTATGGGAAGGCAATATAATAATATCTACCTCTGGCCTATAGTTCTTAGCTGTGTCACCTTGAGAAGAATCAGTAAATCTGAGTCCCAGTTTTCCCATCTGTAAAATGGGTATATTAAATTCCTCCCACAGCCTACCTTTCTGATTTGTTTGGAGAAAAATTCTTTATACACCCTGAACAACTACATAAATGTGTTATCTTTATTTATGTGACCACAAAAAAAGGACAATCATTCCAGGCCTCTACCTACTTCTTAGTTTGTGAAGATGGGACTACTTGGCATTAAGTAGTTCTGAGCTCACTGCCCCACTGGATTCAGAAAACCTAGAAACAAAATAATGATGACTGGAAGATGGTTGGATGTGGGCAAGCAAATAATGCCTTTTTTTCCATCTTGAGGATTGAATTTGCTTTTCATAGCCATATTGTTTTTCCTCATAACTTCATGTTCAGGAGGGAAAAAACCCCTCAAACAACCTCTAAGCAACAGTATCAGGAAATTAAAGTTCTCAAAGCATTTAAGAAGATCCCAACCTTTCCAGTGATTAAACTCTGCATTGCTCTAGGGTGGATTTTATCTTGGCTGTTATCTTAAGATTGGTAGTTCTATGAGAAAAGGCACAGAGAGTATCTAGCTCTACCCCCAAGAGATGGTGGAAGGTTCAGTTCTTCCCCATTTTTTAAATCATTTCTCTGAGAGTTATGAATAAAGAACCTTTTCCTCCATTGTATTGGGAGCTTAGGAGCTTCCATAGAGATGAGTGAAAGGTGGTTGGAAGTTGAAGACTAGGACTTGTTCAAAAATATTTGCCAGTTTAGAAAATTATTTAATTCCTAGATTGACAGAAGGGGGGACTGGGTAGGGAATTTGATGAAAAACAAAGTCTTAGATACTTGTAAGAAAAGGATGTAAGTAGAGAACACTATTCTATTTTAGATTGTTGACATCCCTCAGCATCTCAAGGCCTGGAACTTTGGAATGATGATGGTGTAGTAGGGTATTCAAGGCCTACCATCACACCAATTTCATGAATAGGAATCACTTTACCAACTGCCCCACTGCTGTACTTTAAGGAACCTGGGTCTTGCCATCCTCTCTGCAGCCGCCCCCTAAGGATGCCAACAGGCCTTTCATCCACCCTACACAAAACCCTCCTAGGTGTACTGTTTCCACCAATTAGAATATGAGCTCCTTAAAATGGGAGCTGCCTTGATTTTCTGTTTGTCTACTCAGCTAATAACACTCATTAGCACCAAATATGCATTCATGTATTCATTCAAGATAGGAATCTGAATCTTGTTCTACTCACTTTGTGACTTTGGAGAAGTTTCTTAAACCTTTTTCTACCTTAGTTTTCTGAATTATAAAAAAGATCCAATAAGTTAGGTGGTACAGTGGATAGTGTGTTGGGCCTGGAGACAGGAAGACTCAGCTATCTGATTTCAAATCTGACCTAGCTGTATGACTCTGGTAAGTCACTTAACTCTATTTGCCTCAGTTTATCCATCTATAAAATAAGCTAGAAAAGGACATGGCAAATGATTCTAGTATCTTTTGCCAAGAAAATCCCAAAGCATCATATGTGACTGAAATGACCAAACAACAACAATCTATCTAATAGGTTTTGAGGACCAAGTGAGATAGTATGTGGAAATGGAAATATTTTGCAGTGGTGAAGCACTATGCAATTTAGGGGAGCAGCAAGATACATAGACAACTTTCTATAAATATATACACTATGTCAGTGTATCTCAAGGAAGATTTCCAGAACAATGAGTAGATGCCCTGCAAAGGATGTCTAAGATATGGCTAGAGTTATGAGGAGCTGTGCCTTTTCTGTGAGTGAGACTGTCTGAAGAAGCATCTCTATTGATGAGATCACAGGTCCATTGTTGAGTATCAAACCTAGGGGAAACAAAGTTCATTTAAGTGGTGGAATGTCAACATAACTGACAAATGTGTATTAAGATCCTTCACTGTTCATGGTCCTGGAAATGAATTTACTCATCCTATGTAGACAGACCACCCATGAGAGGTTTTGCAAAGAGTATTTTGACTCCCATGTCCTACTCAGGGGAACTTGTTGCCAGTGTTATTTCCCAGAGTACTTCACTTTAATAATGCCACCTGCCCTAGTCAGATTGGGAATCATAAGATCCTACCCTCCAGTTTGAAGGGACCTCAGTGGCTATGTAGATGATGAAACTGAGGCACAAAGAACTGAAGTGATTTATCCAAGGTAGTACTGAGAGTAACTGCAATATGGGGGATTTGATTCTGGGTCCATATGATTCCAGAGTCAGTGTACTGCCTTTAGAATTTGATTATGTGAATTATAGCAGAGATAGTCACTGAGACATCTTTTAGGTTTGTATCATATTTCATTTATTCACTCATTCATTCATTCATTCTTTCAACCATTATAGAACTAGGTACTTTATTCATTCATTCATTCATTCATTCATTCAGTAGATAGTAACTGAAAACTTATTATGTTTAAGTTATTGGACTGAATATTTCATTCATTCATTCAAGAGATATTAACTGAGCATCCTTGAAGTATAAGCTATTGAGTTAGGTACTTCATTCACTCATTAATTCAATAGATATTAACTGAGCACTTATTATGTTTAAGTTTTTGGACTGAATACTTCATTCATTCAAGAGCTATTAACTGAGTACCTTTGGAGTACAAGCTATTGAGCTAGGTACTTCATTCACTCATTCATTCAGTTACTCAATAGATATTAACTGAGCACCCACTACATGCAAGTTATTGGGCTAGGAACCATGAGCAATACAAGAAGGCACAAAATAAGGTCCCTGACCTCTAGGAATTATGACAACAACAGAAAATTAAGTCAATTAGAATCCCAATGAGCAGGTAAGATTGGTGAGAACATTTGGCATTTCCAAGACTTCCTAATAAATAATTCACTTTACCTGTGTAGATAAAAGAACCAAACAAGCAGCTTTTGAGGTCCAGAGTGAGTTACTGGCTTAGTGTGAATGATAAGTTGTCTTTTGTGTACTGACAGCTGGTTTGCACATTGAATACAATAGAAACTAGCCAAGGTTATTAAGTCATTTTCCTCCTCTTCCATATCATCCAATGATGGTGAGTTTTTTGATGCTACAGGTGGGGTGAAAAGAACGTTGTAGCTAAAAGTCAGGAGACTCAGAATTCTAGTTATGGTTCTGCCTTGGGCAGGTCTCTTAACCTCTATGGATCATAATTTTCTTCTCTAAAATGTGGGTTTTGAATTCAATAATCTTTAAATTTTCTTCTGACTCAAAAATTCTAGATTTGAAGTGTTCTTGCCCACAGGAACATGTCAAGTTTATAGACTTTCTTGGCCAATCATTGGCTATATATGAAAATAAACAGAAGAGAAACTTCATTGAATGACTGCCTCAAAGGTTCTTATACTTTTTTTGTGTATCTTGGACCTTTTTGGAAGTTTAGTGAAGCCTTTGGATATATTCTTAAATAATGTTTTTAAATACATAAATTAAATAGAGAGGATTACAAAGAAAAATTATATTGAAATACAGCTATCAAAGTAAAACAAACAAGTTCATGGACCTCTCTATATAAATCAATACATCAAGGGAATTGACTGTAGCTAAAAAACTGCAAGGCCAGAAATTGTTAATTACTAGAGATTTACTGTTCATTGGCATGCCATATTTGATTTTTTCCACTGATCAAGACATTAACCCTTTGGAGAATTTGGTAGAGGGTCTGGAGTAGGACCTGTATCACCCTTGTTTACTCATTTTCCAGGCTGGTAGTGAGGAGGGCAAAGAGTAATATTGTTATTCCTCCCTCCCCCCCAACCCACTTAGCAGAAGACATTGGTTCAGAGCAATTTCTAGCACTCTCCCTAACTACCTTTATTTTTCTCTTTTCATTTATTCTGTATATACTCATCTATGTCCATGTTGTTCTCCCCCAGCCCCACCCCCACCCCCATTAGAATATAATCTCTTTGAGAACAGGTAAAGTTTCATTATTTGTCTTTGTATTTTCAGCACCTAGTATAGGGCAGACTATAGTTACTTGTGGATTGATTCATTGTCAACCATTGTAAATGGTGGAATCAAGCTGAAAAAAGCTAGAAATATTTGAAAGAATAGCTTATGAGAGCCAGAGGACCCTCTTTCTCCCCTCCTCCCCCCAAAACTTAGGTTTTGTAAAAAGAATTTAGGTATGTACTTTTTTCCATTCAAGTATTTTCAGGAAGTCTGTTGAAAACTATTGGGTTGATTTGCCTTAGGAATCTGCCAAGTTAAAATAGGCTTCACCTAGTATCCTTCTGCAGCAGCTCATGTCTCTAAAGCAGAATTCATAAGAATTCACGACTTCTTCACCAATGCCAGATCTCTCTTTCCCATTTTGCCCTCCCTCTTCCTCTCTCCTCAGAGGGCAGGGTTGATATTACGATGTTCATAGTTATATGTGACACCAAGTATACATTTCAGAGAATCTTAGCTTATCTGAGCTACAAATGAAGGTTTAGGCAGTAATTTTATCAATAAGTATTTCTTACATTCCTATAGTGTGCCTGGGACTGTGCTAGAATGGGGAATGGAAGCACATAAAAAAGAGAAACAACTTTAGCTCTCAAAGAGCTTATATTCCATACTCTGACTCCTTTATTTTATAGACTAGAAACCTGAGACCTAGATAACATGAGTGAAGTGCCAAAGGTCATACAGATAGTTAGTGGCAGAGGGAGGATGAGAGCCAGGTCTTCTGATTGCCAGTTTAGTGTTCTTTTTGCTAAACGGTTATACACTCTGTTCTAAGTCTATAGTGATAATTGTTATCTGCTGTGTCTACATTTCTCCTAGGAGTTTCTCCCTGAATTCCCCTTTTAGTCCTTAGGTTTTTTTTTTTTTTGGTATGGATCAATACAATATAGAATCTGTAGGGAATGTCTTCTATATGCACTTTCATATGTCTGAAATGGTATGTCTAGAGGATTGCCTATTGGAAATAATTGTCATTCACATTGACTTTTGCTGTGGACCCATATTTTGAATTAGTGATTATATCTCTTTTTTAGTATATTCAACTGTTCACTTATTTATTCTTTTTCATTATGAATTTAACAGTCATCAAAAATAAACATTCTGATAAATAAGGAACAAAGAAGGGATTGAATTTTGAATTTCATTACATAATTTTGTTGTTTAAAGTGTATACACAATTTAGCAACATTGCCCTATTTTTTGCTATTTCCTTCCAAACTTCTCTGATTTTTTCTGTGAAGTTTTTTAAAAATTGAAATTCTTTTCTTTTTCTCTATAATTTCTCATGACCTTATCCCCCAGCTTATAATAAAGAAAGAAAAACATCATATTGATGTGTATCTGGGAATATTTATCTGACTCTGCATTTTTAATAGATCTATGATAGGAGACATCTTCATCATGTCTTCTGAAATCATGATTGATATGAATTGATTAGAACTCTAAAGTCTTTCTTTACATTATTGTGGTCTTAGTATAGATCTGTTCTGGTTCTCATTTTGCTCTACATTAGATCACACAAATCTTCCCAGGTTTTTTGGAATTCTTCATATTTGACATTCTTTATAGTATAATGATATCCCTTATTGCATTTCTGTATTGAGATTTGCTCAACAATTCTCTAAGTGACAGACATCCATTTTGCCCTTGATTATTTGCTACTACAAGGAATATGCTTCTACATATTTTTGTACCCTGGAGTTCCTTCTTTGATATTTTTGAGTTTTATGCCTTGAAGTCATATCTTAAAGTCAAAAGGGGTCAAACAAAGGGTAGTGACTTTTTAGGTATGGTTCCAATTTTTTTTTTCCAAAAAGGCTAAACCAATCCCCATTTCTATCCATAGTGCATTCAGGTGACATATTCTCTCTTAGTTCTTCCATTATGCACCATCCTTACCTTTGTTGGTGTGGCTAGTGTTAGATTTTAGTTAGTTAGTTTTAACTCTCAGGAGTTAAAAAGTTATTATTATTATTATTAATCTGACACAATCTTTCAAGTGGTTGTTAATAAGGTTCACCATCACTCTTGATTGAGGCAGATTTTCTTGTCTTTTGTTTTATATACAACATTAGCCCCCCTGAGGTAATGTTAGGCATCAGTTGAGTGGAGTATTAGTGACCATTAGCTATTAGAGATAAACTTTATAGGTTCTATATGCATAAAACTTTGAATACTACACAGTCCATCTTCTACCTATCTTACCAGGATTATTTCACAACACTATTTTTAATGCATTTTATATTCCCAAAATTTTATGTGTTTTTTTCCCCTATATTTTTGGAGTAGTTCTCTTCTGCCTGGAATGTATTCCTTCAAATTCTCCTTTCAGAATCTTTAAATTTCTTTCTGGATGAATTTGGGGCTCTAATTTCTCTGTGAAGCCCTCCAGGATTTCCCTTGTACTCTTCTCTTCCTCTTCAGGTTTTTTTCTGTAGTATTGGACTTAAGTTCTTTGTCCCCATTCTCTCTACTTATAGATTCTCTTCCGGAAGGCATTCACTCCGTCTCTAAGAAGAATTTAAGCTCTTTGAGGACAGAAATTGGACTTTTTTGTAAATATATTTCTCCAATGCCCAGCACATGAATTGGCCATAGTAGGTGTTAAATAAATATTAAATTGAATTCTATTTCTTTACTATAAATGCATTTATGTTAAACTTTTACCTTCATAGGATTATTTATATTTATGAAGATACATATGCCCATCATCTACTAGGTCCTCATCTTTCTTGCTTCACTCTGAAGAGTGAGTGGTTATGGTAGGACACTATGATGAAATGTCCTTTGTATTCAGTATTGTATAATTTTTCACAACTTTTTTTAAATGAGCCTTGTCCATTTTGACTCTCCTACTCTTCCTCAACAAGGTGAAGGGTAATGCTGTCTTCTTTTTTTCCCTCCTAATTACAAGCAGAAAGATAGGAGGAAAAAATAGTTAAGAATCAGTTGATTCTTTCCTTTACGGAGGATTCGATAATGCCTATAAAATAGTTGTGAGCTAGCCAATAATGGAGTAAATCTCCCCTATCTCCTATTGGAAACCAGATTTAATTTTGATCCAAAAGGCCAGGACTTGTTTGTCAGTTAAAGGTGGACATGGGGTGGTGGTGGGCAGGCTAGGTGGCGCAGTGCATAGAGCACTGGCCCTGGAGTCAGGAGTACCTGAGTTCAAATCTGACCTCAGATACTTAATAATTACTTAGCTGTGTGAACTTGGGCAAGCCACCTAACCCCATTGCCTTGCCAAAAAAAAAAAAAACAACAAACCTAAAGAAAAAAAAGACAGACAGGGCAGGAACTCCTAGGTTCTCAGAATTAAGATCCTAGGAGTATAGGTGTGGCAGGGAGACGGGCATGAGAAAACTTCAGTGGAAATAAGATAAACAAGGCTGGAGGTAGCTTCTTCATTTGCCATGGATAAATGGGGATTATTATTATTATTATTACCAATGGTGAAAAAAAAACAAGCTAGGGAAGCTCAGAAATTTGTTATTGTGACTAGTGACCAAGGGAATGGGGCAGGAACTTTATCCAGTTTAAGTGCTGATGAACCAGGAGTAATTTTTTTTCTAGAGGTGGAAAAGTTTCAACTGCAAAGAACCTGGAGTGAGACCTCGAAGGACATCAGCTCTTCGCTGGCAACGACACTTGGTCGTTAACCAACACAGGCAGGGATCAAACGCAGTGACCTAGAGGGAAATAGCTGAGGCAACAATCCCCAGAAGCAATACCCTGAAAACATCACAGGTCCCTTCAGCCCTGCCAGGGAGGAATGCTCCACTCACCACAACACTGTGTTGATTCAAACAATTCCTCCAGGGTGTCTGGAGATTGGAAAATTTGAATCTAGGGAGAGGATTTTTAATTTCCAGTAAGGAAGAGTTTTGATGTCTTTTGATCTTATAAAAAAGACACATTTGGTGAATATATTGCTAACAGTGGTAAGGGAGGAAAGAAGAGAGGAAAAGCTAAGAGTTAGCTCATTTAATAAAATAATATATTTGAACGTAACATACACCCGCTCAGAGTTAGGAAGAGTGAAGTGCAAGGTGAACTCTTCTCTCTTCCTTAGTTGGTCCAAATGGTTTCAAAGCTCTCCCTTCTAGTTCCAACTCCTATGACCCCATTGTCTTATGATCTGTACTCATCCCTACAGCTGTCTCCTTTGAAACCAAATTAAGAAACTCTCCAGGATGGGCATTCTTGGTTATTGGGTTTTTATTTTTTGATGGGCCAAGCTTACAGTTTTCAGAGTGCTATGACAAGATGGTTGCAAAAATAAAAAACGAGTGAAAGCTTAGTCACAATATTTCTATAGCTGGCAATCAAAAGATTATATTATATGCTACCAGTGAAATCATGGTAGGGAAATTATGCATTTTCTAGAATACCTTATTCCCTTTTGTGTATTAAACATTACTTTAATATTCTGGTGACAATGTTTTATAATTAATCTAAATGTAAGAGAATGAACACACTAGAGATTGTGGTTCAGTTCATGGAGCTGAAAAAAGATTTTTCTTTTCTTCTCCAACCAGATGAGTACTTCCACTCCCTTCACTTGGCAGGGCTCTGGATATTACTGAGGGCTAATATCCCACCACATTCTCCAGTGAATGCAAACATTCTGTATACTTAAGAGAGTAAAACCCTGTTACTCATAAGGGTGTTAATGTTAACACAGAAGAAAAGTGTTTTAAAAATTGCATTAGTTCACAGACTTATATTGAACTCATGAGGGGAAATCTAGCCCCAGAGAGATAAAAACTAAAGAGCTGAGCTATAAACCAATACGATAACATCCTTATTATAAGATGCAAATTGAGGGACCCAATTCACTAAAACACATGTTACTGGTATTTAATTTTTCTTATGGGAATATATCAGAAGTTGGCCTATGCCTTTTGCACAGTGTACTTAAAAAGAGGGTGAGTAACTTTAGCTATTATAAAAAGCCAGGCAGAAGCACAGGGCAAGCTAGGATTGAGAGATAATTACCGGGATCCAATTTAAGTGTCAGGATACACAGCTTTCTTAACTTGCTTGGACTTGGAGACAGCATTCAAGTGTGGAATGTGAGTGGGACTGTGGCAGAAAGGTGGAATAAACTGTGACCCTCCCTTTCCTGAGACAATAGGGCCTGGGAATGGGTGCCCCTCCTTGGCTGATTGGGTGGTTTGGGAAGCTCTTTTGGGCTCCAGCCAGAAGGAAAAAGGGTCCACGCCCCATTAGCATTAGGTATTCTTTGTCAGTTCGGGGTTAACTATGATTTTTGATCTTGGGGTTTGGATTTTGAAAAGAAACACTTCCCTAGGAGAAGGAGATTGTTTATTTTCTCTTTTCTTGGGCAAGATATGTAGCAATTTGGGTTCATTCTAGACCCCAGTAATTGAGAGATGGTAAAGTTGGGTTCCCAACTGATGACTAAAAACCCTCTCCAAATGACAGAGAACAACTCAGCAAGTAAGAGAAATGAGCTCTCTCTCTCTCTCTCTCTCTCTCTCTCTCTCTCTCTCTCTCTCCCAATCTCCCTCTCCCCCTTTAATCCCTTTCACTTCTTTTACACTGTGGCAGATCCTTCTTTGAATTGTGAATTTTCACAGGGGTAGGGATGCCCTGGCTTACAGAGAAAATGTATTCCCATAGCATTCCTTATCAAAAACTTCATTATTAAAGTTAGAAATCATTCCCGTATTGTCTGAGAAGAGCCACAACATGAAAAGATACTTTGGGACAAAATGAGAGAAGCAAAAGTATTAGGTAAAGGTTGGGTGGGAGGGGAGAGAGAATACATTTAGCAAAGGAGACTAGAGCTAGAAATGGGTAGAGGTTCCTTTTAGTCCTCCAGCAATTCCAACTATCCCTCCAGCAACCTGAATCAGCTTCTCAGCAGGAGCTGGAAGATCAGGAACTGTCTCACCTTATCTCCCAATCATTCTAAGAGGACTCTATCTGATTTATTGTCAAGGTCAATTTAATAGACTTAGTGGAACTTCTTGAGTTCCTTTCCCTGAAATGGGAGGAAAAACCTACTCCTTACTGTTTTTGAAACTTGATCTTTTTCTTTAAACCTAGAGACAAGTCTTTTTTTGAGTCAAGAGGACTTCTATGTAAATGCTAAGTTGAGTAACATTTAGTGTGAATAAGTTTCAGGTAAAAAGCAAACAACAAGCATACACTAAGCTAGAGTCTTCTCTACTTGAAAAAAGGGAAGGTCTTCTGTAGGAAGTTTCCCTCATTCTCCTAATTATAGTGGACCCCCTCGCACTCATCTACCAAAAATTTATTCTATTACTTGAGTATATTGTTAAGAGAACCTGGTGTTTCCTGCCAATGGAATGGAAGCTCCTTGGGGGAAGGTACCATCTTGTATTTTAACCAAAGAATCATAGATGTAGAGCTGGAAGGAATCTTTCAGGTTATCAAATGTAATCTAATAATTTTTATGTATGAAGAAACAGTCACAGCCTACGGTCACACAGTCCCTCCTTCACTTAAATCCAAGTCACTTGCATGTCACGGCATCTTCTTCCTGACATCATGGTCCTCTTACAGATCAAAGGAAAAACAGTAATGGGAGGATGATGGTAATGGTAGAGAATTAGAAGAAAGCTAAGGTAAAAAAAATGGAAATGGAAGACCTCTCAACTTTACCTAGCATCATCTTTACTTACCCTCAATTGAAACTGTTTCCCAAAAGTATTGAGTTATGAAGTTTTGTTATGACTTTATGTTCATTTATATGACTATTGATTCCTTAGAATCAACATCTTTAGGATTAATTAAACAATATCTTTGTTTTATATCCCAAACTAGACTGTAAGCTCATCAAGAGTAAAGATTTTATTTTTATAATTTTTTGTGAGTAGTTGACATTGTCTCACCTTCCTGAGATAGATGTTAAGCAAATATTTGTTGATTTAATTGGTTTGAATAAACTACTATGTCAGTCCTTGGATAATTGGATGGGTAAGAGGGTCAGAAAATGCCCTTGTAGCTGAATTTTTGAAAAAAATCTATATTTCAAAGGAATCAAGGTATATAGGATTTTAGAGTGTGATGGGACTATTTAATCCAATCTAATACATTTATTTTCAGATAACGAAACTGGGGTCCAGTGACTCATTCAAGTGATCAGTGGCAAAGCCTAAGATTGAACTCAAGTCCTTTGACTTTAAATCTAAGGCATTTTCCACTAGAAAATGTTTGTAATTTACTTCCAGTTAGTTGCTTGCATTAAAATGTGCATATTATTATCATTGTTATAGAGTTTGTTTACAGACTCAGTATGTTTTTCTCTTGATTTTGCACGATCACCTCTATCTTTTCAAGTGTTCCCATTGTAATAGAGTACCTTATATAGGTCACTCTTGGACTCTTGTTTCATTTCTGAGCCCTTGTAAGAACTGGGCTGATTTTACTTTCCAGGGACTAGAAAGAACATATTTTCATTAAGACGGATAAGAAATGCTTAGGTAATAGCAACAATCTCTGGTTTTAGAAGGTCCCTGAAAGCACAGCTTCCATCCTACACAGATTCACAACAGCAAATGGTTTTTTTGTTTTTGTATTCTCTGGTCCTTATATTACCAGAGGGATAACTTAAAAAGTACCACTTTATATTTAAAACAGTCTATTTATTTTTAAGATTAATTTTGAAGCTATATCAAGACATTGATTATCTGATGATTTTTTTCAATTGGTTTTGAAAAACAAAATAATGTATCATCTTCAGTTCCACAATTTAACTATAAATATGGATATGTTAGGAGAATAACACATTTAAAACAGTAGACACATATTGTTCTATTTAATTAAACTAATGCTTATGTAATCTGGTCTTTTTCTTCAAAAAAATAAATAGAAAAATATAATAGAATAAAACCAAAATATTAAAATACATAAAATAATGAAAACACAAAATAAAAATAATTATAAAATATTATTATAATAAAAACATAATAAAATGCATATATTAAAACTATTTTAATTATACATGTATAACTTTATTTATTTTATTTTATCTAGGCTAACCTGAGAAACTTAGCATGGATTACTTTTCCCACTGCCACTCTCACTGATTGGCTATATCCCCCTTTTGACTCCTAACTCAGGGTTCTAGGGGTAATTCAGAAGGGCTGAGGTTTTTAATACTATTGTTTAAAAGCCCCTTCAAGGGTGCTTTACACTGATTAATAGTCATATTTGGCTTTTAGAAAGAGTAAACATATAAAGCAAGGACAATTGTTACAGAGACACCCCTATCCACTGCTCTCTTCTGACACCAAACCAGGGGCACACTTTCCAGTTGTATTCACAAAGTTCATGGGAAGAGTGAGCTCAAACTTAGAGAAAAAGGTAAAAGCACAGTTCTTAGTTGGTAGAAGTTGTGAAGTTTCTCTTAGATGTAGCTTTCTTTGACCATAGCTAGGGTCAGTGCCCTTGTTGATTCTTTAGGATATTAGTTTGTTCTTAAAGAGACCCTTAGTTTTTAAGGCAGAAACTTCTGGTCAGTCATCAATAGTCTGAGGACACTACTGCTTCTCTGATGCATATTGTTACCAAGGCTGTTGGCAGTTTTAGGTCTTCCACCATTTTGATGTTCATGAAGTTGTCCCTTGGTCAATGAACAGGGTGGGAAGGAAAGGGAGAAGAGGAGAGAAGAGAGGTGGGGATAGGAAGGAGAAAGGAGGACAGTTGAAGAAGGGGAGTTGAGAGGAGGAAAAGGGAAGGGAGGAACAGACAGACAGAGAGACAGACACACACAGACACAGATACACACACACACACACACACACACACACACAGACACACAGACACAGAAACACAAAACCTCCCCCCCCCCATGAAGGTAACTACTTCTCAGGTGTCTTTTGATCACCCCTGACTGTCTTGCATCTGGAATCCAAGATTCAGACTGACTCTATTACATATAAATCTAGGGCCAATAATAAGTTATATCTCTTGTGACTATCCTATGTTTTAATTCAATGATCAGAAACTCCTATAATCTCTTCAAATTGATTAAAGATTTTATTCACACATTATATACTTTTGATTTATTGATTGATTCAAAAATTATATTTGGACCTTCTGTGATTACTGTAGTTAGGGTGAGAGTGGTAACCCTCATCCTTACATTTAAATTAGGTTTTGTACCTAACTTGTTTTTTGCTTAATTCATATACCCCTTATAAAATGTTCAATTTCCCTTTTTAGATTTGGTTCAAAGGAGAAAAAAAATAAGCGATTTTTTCTCCACTTACAGTAAAAACTATTGATTTTTGAAAACTGAATAATCATTGCAGTGGTATCTGATGAATTTAGCCACTATGGCAGCAACACCATGTTAAAAGTGGACTTTGCTCTAAGTCAGATTTCTGATGGAAGTCTGAGTTGAACTTTTTAAAATACTCAAATAGTGAGTGAGAACAATTCCTCTCCTACTTAAGAAATTAATCCTGATGACATGAAATAATAATGTAATCTAAATAATTTCCCTGGGCCACCTCTCCCTACCTGTACAATAGATCAGTTGAACTCCTATTTGGTATCCTTTGGAGGCTTCTTCTAAAGAGTAATAAACAGTCCTTTAATTTTTCTCAGCAGATAAGTCAGATTGACCCAGGGTCTGGGAGATCCTTCAATGCTTTAGGACATTCCACTTGGTATCAAAGAAAAAAAGGCAGCAAAAGATGAGAAGATTAGGAAGGAGGGGAGCAAAAGGGTGGAGAGAATAGATGGAGGTTGGCGGTAAAGAATGGTATTTTCTATAGAATGGAAAAGGAAAAAGAGGATGGGCTGCCTTTTGGAAGGGTGCCAAAGAACTTTTTGCCTGAGGGGTCAACACACCTTGGTAGAACTTGCTTCTGGTATGGAGCCAAGTGTTCAGAGGAGAGGGGCCCATCTTTGGGTGTGGATAGTTTTGGCGTCTGTGGAACATGGGGCCCCTTCTGCTCCCTCCCCCCCAAATGTTCCCACAGCTAAAGTTGTCCTTAATCGCTGGTTGAGTTTAATCACTAGACAGATGTAAAGGAGTTGATTTTCCTTTATTTTCTGACATTGGGCCTCAAGCACCCATAGGAGAGGATCTTGTCTTCAGAACTGCAGAATTATCTGGTCTTAGTTCATTGGTGTACTTTAGATTACATTCGTCTTCAAAAGTTGAAACTATCATTTCTAGGTGAAGGTTTTCTATTTGGGAGAATTTGGGGGTAGGGGAGTGGGAAAACATGCATTCACTGGTTGTTCCACCCTCTCTAATTATCTTCCCATCTTTAGATAATTCCAGAGTACTCAGAAGGTGGGAACAATGAGGGCCCTCAAAGTTAGGGGTACATCACCAAAGTGGGAGACATGCTTTCTCCTCATCCCTTCCTCAGGGCATGAGTCTTTATTTTGAGTTTGTAAAATTTACCTTTATGCCTCTTAAAAGTTTAGATTTGTTCTAACTGTCCTTTAAATAAAGTGGATACTCTTATTTTTAAACATTTATTCTAGTTAGGTCAGGAAAGATTAAAAAATAATCTTTTCTGTGCTTGGTTTCATTTAGTGATTTCTCTCCCTCTTTATCCCTCTCCCTTTCCCTCTCTCCCCCATCTCTTTCCCCTTTCTCTCTTCCTCTTTCCCTCTCCCACCTCCTTCTCTCTCTCAAAATTACAAGATGGTATAATAATTGCCCTTGCCTTAGATCTTGCTGTTTGTCAAACACTGAAGGTTAAAGTCTGTAGATAGAAAGGAGTTGGAATGCAAGGTGTGGACAGCTGAGATAAAATAAAGTGCCCAGAAGTGTTTTGTCTGGTCTCCATCATTCTTTAAGGTTTGAAGGTCAAGAATAGGCTGAAAAATAAAGAAAGTGTAGAAGCCCCTAATTTATAGTTCAAGACTAAAAGACCATGTTCCCAGGCCCTAGGTGATTATTGTTTAGACAGTTCTCTGCACACAGTAGGTATTCAATAAACTTTGTTGATGTAGGAAGAATAATAAGTAGAGGTCTGAAATTCTCTTTTTATCACTGAGAAAATGGAGGTTTCTTCCCAATGATTCTTTTTTTTTGGGGCTATAGAAGGGGAATAGGAGTAAGAAGGTAGGAAACTTACAGAGTAATCTGATGGAATTGAGTTCACTGAGAGGCTTTTAAGGGGAACTGACACAAATCTTTTGGAAAGGGGAAATCAGTGGTTTTGAATGATAATGATTTTTTAAAACCTTTTTTAGAGTATTACCATGATCTCATTTTGTTCTTATGCTATTTCAGGTGGTAACATCTCCATTTTGCAGATGATAGCAGTAGTAGTAGCAAATTTATATACTATCTTAGGGTTTGCAGAGCTCCTTCCAAACATTATCTCCATTGAACAGATGAGTAAACTGAGGCACAAAAAGTTAATTGACTATGAATGGTTATAGAACTGCTCAGATCTGAGATTTTTACTGTTAGTCTAATGATTTTTCCCCTCCATGAGGATTTGAGGTTTGTTGTCTCAGTTTTGTCCACTTAACCTGATAGATTTAGACCCCTGTTTACCATGATGCTTATGAAATGATGGGGATCAGAGGCAGAGCATTGTGGGCACTCAAGGGTCTGAAGATTTGGTCTGTAAGATATATCCTGTTTAGGATTAGGACTGGTGACCAAGTGCTTACTTATCTTTCTACTAGGAAATATTGAGTAATGTCTCTGTGAAACTGCCAATTTTGGTTTCAATCAATCAACCAACAAACATTTATTAAATGCCTAGAATTTGCCAGACACTGTATTATGTGCTGGTTTCAAAATAGTTATAGAAATTGGTCTCATTTACTTTTCATGATCTCAGTTTTCTAATCTGTAAAATGGGGGCGTTTGAGTCAATGAATCCTATGACTCTAAATCTATGCAGCTAATGTCAAGAACAGGATAGAGGATAATCCCAATGTACTTTTCCCTGGCTAGAACCAAGGCAGAATACTGCATCCAGTTCTGTGTGTACAGGCTAGGGAGGGCATTCATTGTGAAGGAGAGAAATAGCATCATATAGAGGAGATAGAACTGGCTTTGGTGATAGAATAACCAGCGTTCATAGCTAACCTTTACTATCCATTGACCTTTTAGTAAGAAACCCGAAGACCAGAAATTTCAGAGGAGAGGGTTGAATTGCATCAGAAGTAGAAATTACTTAAAGGGATTCTCCTAGACAAGAAATCACCTATCTGATAAAAAAAATATTCTGCTGGCTTAAAGCTGTTCCACACAATTCAATCAATTAAATATTTATTAATCAGTTACTATGTGCTAGTACCAATGTAAAGATAAGACAATTCCTACTCAAGGAGCCTACAATGTAAGGGGGATATAAGACGCGCAGACATTAAAATACACACACACACACACACACACACACACACACACACACACAGAATAATTTTAAAGACATTGAATGCAAATAAATGCAATATGCATAAACAAAAAGTAATTAGGGATGGGGGATTCTAACAATTGGAGCAAAGTAAGGAAAGACATCCTGTAGAAAGAAGATAAAACTTGTTTGTCCTTCATTTGCCAAGAGCAACATCACATCATAGAGGTGATGGCATATAATATGCAAGTGAATTGGATTTAAGTGAGGGAAGGCTGTGTAGTGTCACCAGCCTTACCTTTTCCTCCAGAGTCAGCTGGATCCAGGGACTAGAAATGGATCAGGACACCTGGAGATGATTCTAGCTTCAGGGAAAAGCTTGACCTTTTTAAGCCAGGTCTTTAACAGATTTCAGTTTGAGGCAACACCTATTCAGTGATTAAGGCTAGGTAAGAAAGAAGAGGTTTCTTTCTTACCTAGAAAGAATGACATCTTTTACCTAGTCCAAAAAAATATCAATCTGGGAGAGGATTTCTGGTCAAAATAGAAAGAATTGCTACTTACATTCACTGAGCCAGTCAGGACTTAATAAATTACCAAGTGGTGCTTGACCTGGGACCTCTTGTTGGCTAACATCAATGAGAGCCAGAGTGATTTGGGTTTAAGGCATAATCCTTAGGAAAGAAACCTAGTTGATAAACCTCAAAATATCAAGATATTTCAGGGATCAAACCTTACATTCCTTTGGGCAGAGCACCCTCAGGTTAGTGTAGGACAGAGGGAAGGATAGGGAAGGGAAAGAAGAAAAGAAAACAAAGTAAAAAGGAAGAAAGAAAGAAAAGAAGAAAGGAAGAAGGGAGAAGTTGTATCTAGAAGGAAAAGAGATTCTATATGGCAGAGGTAAAGTAAGAGTGTATCCCAGGCTTGAGAGATGGATAGTGAAAAGACACTTGGAATGCAATGGGTGAGAGAGAGAAGAGGTTGTGCAGAATGAGAGGGTTATTCTACAGTTCCTATTGTGTGCCAGACATAGCACTTGTTTTTTTTTAAAAAGAATTATCTCATTTTATCCTTCCATTATTTTTCCTATTTTACAGTTGAGGGAACCGAGGCAAATAGGAGTTAAATGACTTCCCTAGGCTCACCCAACTAGTAAATGTATGGTGCTGAATTTGAACTCAGTCATTCTGGATTTCAGATCCAGCACTCCAGTCAATGAGAAGCCAGTTTGACTCACAAGGTGGCGAGTGTATTGAATAGAGGAATGACGAGGTTAGATTTGTGCTTAGAGACAATCATTCTGAAAGATCTACGTGAGATAGATTGGAGTGGCAAGAGATTTGAGGCAGGAAGATCAGTTAGGAGGCTGTTTTAATAATCGAGGTGATAAGTGATGAAGGTCTGAGCTAAGATGTTTACTGAGTAGAGAAAAGATACCATAAATGTTGTAGAGGTAGAAATGCCAACTGATAAGATACAGGAGGGGAAGTTTAAACCTGAGAAGAATGGTGATGCTTTCAATAGAAGTATAGAATTTTGGAAAAGGGATATACTTTTTTGTTGGCAGGGAGCAGTAGATATTTTATTTCAACTTTTTCAAATTACATGCAGAGAGTTTTCAACATTCATCTTTTTGTAAGATTTTGAGTTCCACATTTTTCTTCCACCCTCCCTTCCCTCCTCGTTACACATGGCAGTGAGTAATCTGAAATAGATTGTACATGTACAAATGTGTTTAACATATTTTCATTTTAGTCATAGTGTGAAAAAAGAATTAGAACTAAAGGGGAAAAAACATGAGAAAGAAAGAAAAGCCATAAAAGAAGTTTTAAAAAGTGAACCTGATATGTTTTGTTCTGCATTCAGACTCCATAGTTCTTTGGATGTGAACAGCATTTTCAATCACAAGTCTTTTAGAATTGTCTTTTGATTACTGAACTGCTGAAAGGAGCTGAGTCCATCATAACTGATCATCTCACAATGTTGCTATTATTATTTATAGTGTTTTCGTGGTTCTGCTAACTTCACTCAGCATCCTTCAGTAAATCTTTCCAGATTTTTCTGGTCTGCTCATTCATGGTTTCATACAGAACAATAGAACTCCATATTCATATACTATAATTTGTTCAACTATTCATCAGTCAATGGGTAATCCCATCAATTTCTAATTCTTTGCCAAAACAGAAAGAGTTGCCTTAAATATTTTTGTTCATATGGGTCTTTCCCCCTCTTTTATGATATCTTTGGAACACAGACCTAATGATGGCATTACTGGATCAAAGGGTATGCTTTTGAGAATGGTTGAATCAGTTCATACCACTAACAGTACATTTGTTAGGAAGACTCCTCTTGCTGAGTTCAAATCTGGCCTCAGAAACTAGCTATTTGATCTTGGGCAAATCACTTTGCCCTATTTGCCTCCTTTTCCTTATCTGTATAATGAGCTGGAGAAGGAGATGGCAACCATTCCTGTATCTTTGCCAAGAAAAACCTCAATGGGGTTCCAAAGAGTTCAACACCACTGCAAATGACTGAACACTTTGACAGGGAATGCTGAGTTTGAGATGAGTCTAGAATATTAAGTTTGAAATGTCTAATAGATCTTTTGTGATGCAGACTAAAATTCAAGGGAGAGATTAATGATAGACATATAAATCTATGAATCATCAACATAAAGATGACAATTAAACCAACAGCCCTTAGGTAATACCTGCAAATAAAATGTATATTGAGGATGATGAACCAGTAAAGGAAATTAAAAAGTGAGTGATTATACAGGTAGAAGAAATGTGAAGAGTAATATTAAAAATCCAGAAAGAGAGGAGGACAATATCCAGAAGGAAGCGATACTCAAGAAAAAAAGACTGAATTTAGCAATTATGAGATCATTGATAATTTTGTTACTAGGGAGCTGTTTTTTACCTTTCTTTGTATCCCCCAGCCCTTAACACAGTGCTCAGAACATGTAGGTACTTAATAAATGTTCATTGACTGCCTAACTGGAGGTAGGAGGTGGGTGGGAAATGCTACAGTCAGGTCCTCTCCTTGGCTTACTCTTCCAGTTCTTTATCTCTGCCAGTTGTCTTGTTACTTGTATTGTTTTTCTGATTGCTAAGGTTTTTGCCATTACTATTTGCTGGACCTTAGCTCTTCAGTCTCTTAAAAGTCATCTGTGGTGCTCATTGCTATCATCTACTAGAGAGCAGTGACTAGCAAGGTTCTCTCTCACAAAGGATGACCTGCTTTTTCCATGCATAGTCAAAGGCTAGGAGAAACCTCCAAATGAAGTTTAAATCCAATCTTTTTACCTTTTTTTCCTCCAAGGCAGACTTAAGGTTCTTGGTAGTAGATAACTGGTAGAGCTAAGGAAAACTCTTAATTCTTGTTTAAATTCCTAACCATCAATTTGTATTTGAAATATACATTTTGAGGACTCCTCTAAAATAACTCAAAGGAATGTAGAATAAAAAGACTCCTCAACTCCCAAGATGGTCTTTAATTGTCATGGAAATCCAATTAAATATAAAACCTAAAACTTTTAAAGCAGGTATTTGTTGTATCTGTCTGTAAATGCCTATTATGCTTCATTATGGTTAACCCAAATATTGTTGGGCTGCTTTCAATAACATTGGTTATAGGAGCCTTAAATGTTTAACCTGGAAAAGGGGAGATTTGTGGAAGTGGGTCACATAAGTTGTTTTCAAAAATATGAAATGATGTGATTTGGAAGAATCATTACATATATTTCCAGGACCACTGAATGGGGGTCACAGGAAGATAGGTTTTGACTTTATATTAGGAAAAACTTTCTAACAATTAAACCTAAGAGTGAAGTTGGTTGCCTTGGGAGGCAGTGGGTTCCCCATCTCCATCCCTATTCCTTTAAATGGTTACTAGATGATCTCTTTTTTGGGAATATTGAAGAGGTAACAGCTTCAGAACTGTTGGTCTAAATCAACTTCAAAGGCCCTTCTAAATTTAATATTCTATGATAAGAAATAAATATTTAGAATTCTATAGGAGGCAGAGCCAAAATGACAGAGAAAGGTAGGGACTTGCCTGAGATCTTCCCCCAGTCCCCTCCAAATATCTTAAAATAATGACTGTAAACAAATTCTAGAGCTAAACCTACAAATAGAGTAAAATAATTTTCCAACCCAAGATAACTTAGAAGGTTGGCAGGAAAGGTCTATTGTACCAGGGTGAGCAAGGAGCACAATCTAGTGAAGGTCAGACCAGAGCAGACTGGGCCCTAGCAAAATAGGAGCAGACCGTTAAACAATAGCAACAGTGATGGTTTCCAGACCTCTTAGTCTACAGTTAGTAAGGGAATCATACAATGGATCAGAAGGAGGTTTACAGGGGTCCCTTTGCCAGCACATGGGGCAGGACTTTGTTGCATTGCCTATTCTTAGTCCTGGGTCTTAGTCCCAGTGCAAGGAAAGGCATTAGAATAGTAGAGATTGTGACCTTTGGGGAGCATGTCACAGTTTTAGGATTAAAAGAGTACTTGTGGTCTCTCAAAAACCTGTGCATAGTATAGAAAATAGTAAATTTACTTCTCCCTAGATCATGTCTTGGAAGAGCCAAAGACTTATAGGTCCTCAGAATTATCTCTGAAAACAACAGCACAAAAAACCTGAAGCTTGTGACAGAACCCCCTCAACTTGGGAAGCAGAACCCCACTTTAATATAGAGTTAAAAGTCAAGAAATAGACTGGAAAACGAGCAAACAACAGGAAAAAAATTTGAGCATATACAGTTACTATAGTCACAAAGAAGATCAAAACACATACTCAGAAGACAACCAAGTCAAAATTTCTGCCTCCAAAGCCATAAAGAAAAATATAAATTGATCCCAGACCATGGAAGAGCTCAAAAAAGATTTTAAAAATCAAGTAAGAGTGTAGGGGGAAAATTGGGAAAAGAAATGAGAGTGATGCACAAAAATAATGAAAATAGAGCCAACAGTTTGATAAAGGAGGCACAAGAAAATACTGAAGAAAAAAACACTTAAAAAAAACAGAATAGGCCAAATGGTAAGAAGCACCAAACTCCAATAAAGAGAAAAATGCCAAATGGAAAAGGAGATTCAAAAACTCCTAAATTCCTTAAAAGAGAATAGGGCAAGTGGAAACTAATGACTTTATGAGATATCAAGAATCAATCAAACAAAATCAAAAGAATGAAGAAATACAAGAAAATATGAAATATCTCAATGAAAAAATAACTGATTTGGAAAATAGTTCCAGGAGAGATAATTGAACTATCTGAAAATCATGATCAAAAAAGGAGCTTAGACATTATCTTTCAGGAAGTTATCAAGGAAAACTATCCTGCTATGAGAACCACAGGGTAAAATAGAAATTGGAAAAAAAAATCCCTCAATTACCTCCTGAAAGAAATCTCAAAATTAAAACTCCCAGAAATATTATAACTAAATTCTATACCTCCTAGAGCAAGGGAAAAATACTGTAAGCAGTCAAAAAGAAATGATTCAAATATCATGGAGTCAGTTAGATTAATACAAGATTTAGCAGTTTCTACATTAAAGGATCAGAGGACTTGGAATATGATATTCCAAAGAGCAAAATACCTAGGATTACAACTAAGAATCACCTATCCAGCAAAACTGAGTATAATCCTTTAGGGGAGAAAATGGAAATTCAATGAAATAGAGGGTTTTCAAAAATTCCTGATTAAAAAAAATCCCCAAACTAAATAGAAAATGTTATTTTCTAATATATGAGACAGAAGAAGCATAAAAAGGTAAATAGAAAAGAGAAATTATAAGAAATCTGACAAGGTTAAACTGATAATATTCCTATAGGGAAAATGATATTTATAAATCCTAAACACTTTCTCATTATAAGGGAAGTTAGAAAGAGTATATGTAGAAAAAAGCAGAACCTTGAGTTGAATGTGATGAGAGCAAAAAAAAATAAAATTAAGGGATGAGAAAGAAGAATGCATTGAGAGAAGGGGAAAGGCAGTAGTAGAATGGGATAAATTATCTGACATAAAAGAGATCTGAAAAAGATTTCAAAGTGGAGGAGAAAATGAGGGTATGTGAGAAGGCAAACACATGAATCTTACTCTCATTGGAACTGACTCATAGAGGGAATAATATTCAGTTGGGTGTAGAAATTTATTTTAATATTCAGGAAAATAGGAAGGGAAGGGGATAAGAGAGGGCCTAGTGGAAATGGATAAAAAGGAGGGCAGGTTGGAGGGGTAATAGTCAGAAGCAAGACAATTTTGAGAATGGAGAGAGAGAGAGAGAGAGAGAGAGAGAGAGAGAGAGAGAGAGAGAGAGAGAGAGAGAGAGAGAGAGAGAAAATATGATAAATGGGGGAAATAGGATGGAGGGAAATACATAGTAATTGTTACTGTGAAGAATTCCTTTACATGAGTTTCTTTAATAAAGACTTCATTTCTCACATATATTGAAGACCTAAATCAAATTTATAAAAATAAGAGCCATTTCTCAATTGATAAATGGTCAAAGGACATGAACAGTATGTTTTCAGATAAAGTAATCAAAGCCATTTATAGTCATAACTATATAGTCATATAAAAATGCTCTAAATCACTATTGATGAGAGAAATGCAAATTAAAATAGCTCTGAGCCACTGCTTCATGATATGACAGAAAAGGAAAATATCTGTGTTGGGATGTGGGAAAATTAAAATACTAATGAATTGAAATTATATATTGATTCAACCATTCTGGAGAGCAATTTGGAACTATGTCCAAATGACTATAAAACTATTTATACCCCTTGACCAAGCAACACCACTACCTGATCTGTATCCCAAGAGATAAAAAACAAAAAGGAAAAGGACTTATGTGTGCAAAAATATTTATAGAAGATCTTTTAGTGGGGGCAAGGAATAAGAATTTGAGGGAATGTCCATCAATTGGAGAATGACTACACAAGTTATTGTATAAGATAATGATGGAATACTTTTGTGCTTTAAGAAATGATGAGCAGAGGCATCTAGGTGGAGCAATGGATAGAGCACTGGCCCTGGAGCCAGGAGTACCTGAATTCAAATCTGGCCTCAGACACTTAATAATTACCTAGCTGTGTGGCCTTGGGCAAGCCACTTAACCCCACTGCCTTGCAAAAAAAAAAAAAAAAAAGAAATGATGTGCAGGATGCTTTCAAAAAAATATGGAAATAGAACTGAAGCAAAGTGAAATAAGCAGAACCAGGAGCAGTAATAGCAATATTATAATAATATAATATGAATTATTCATAACTATGAATAACTTAGTTATTCTCAGCAATACAATGATCCAAGATAATTCTATAGGACTTATGATGAAAGGTGCTGTCCATTTCCAGAGAACTGAAAGAGCCTGAATACAGATCAAAATATTTTTTCTTTATTTTCTTTATGTTTTTTTGGTTTTTTTTGTCTCTTTCAAAGCACTTGACAATGTACTTTACATGACTACATATGTATAATCTAAGTTAAATTGCTTCCCTTCTCAATGGGGGGGCAGAGGGAGGAAGAGAATTTAAAACACAAAATTTGAAAAAAAGTTAAAATTGTTTTTTCTTGTATTTGGAAAAATAAAATATTAGATAAGATTTTTTAAAAAAGTATTTAGAGAGGTAGGTTCAGAGGTACTCGTGGGTAAAAAAAAATAAAAAACTATAGTGGAAAAAACAATGAACTAGGAATAGAGAATCATGAGTTATAGTACTACCTATACCTCTCTTTGTATGGTTTAATCTCTCTTGATTTTTCTCATTTGTAAAATTAGGAACTTGGACTATATTGTAGTTAAGATTTTAGATATAAAAATCTAAAATTCTTTAAGTCTACCTGGAAAATTTGTGAATGGTTCCAAGTAATGTTAAATATTATGGACCTACTAGTGACCAGGAAAAGATTCATTAAATATGAATGTAAGAGGAATATCACCATCAGTGACAAATTGTTGGCCACCATCATTCAGTAATGTTAAGTAGGTATAGTACAGCTGGAGAAGGATGTCTGCTTTGAGGAACATTATGTTGGCTTTGTTTTGAAAAATTGTTTTTCTTTAAGATCCTTTGGCTCAAGAAATGGTGGTTCATTGTTAGGGATTAGTAAATATGCTCGTTGAATCTGCTGGAAATATAAGTTGTTTTGTTCTTTAAAGTAAAATAAAATCAATCTAAAATTCTTTTATCTTTGAGAATCATAAATCCTGCATGGTTTGTGGTTAGTGGACTAGCCTGTTGACTATTTGGGGCCATAGGTTAGTTAGTCAGGGAGTATTTATGAGACAGGGTTTAAAGGACTTAGCTCAGTAATTCTTGGCCCAGGGCTGTTCTGGCTGAAGTTTTGGTTAGATATTTTCGAGTTCTGTCTCATTTAAGAAAATACCTGCAATAGAGCAATTTAAAAAAATTTTCTGCATTTAAAATAATCTTCTACCCCTCTCTTCCATCTCTCCCCCCCAAAACTCAAAATTAAATATTTTAGAGTATTGGGCACATTTTAGTTTACTTCCACAGATTGTCTTTTTATATAAAACCAATATTTACTAAAATTTTCTAACTTTGGTTGCTTTCTCAAAAAACTGAAGATAATGTGATATCTCAAAATTTCATAGCTATAGAGAGTAGCCTGTAAAGACATTACACATTATTGACAAATCAGGCTTTGTATGCAGATTATAATAGAAATGTTCTCATCATAGGCATGATTTAACAAGATGAACAGTATAAATACCAGATGACAACAATCACTTGGTCACTAACTTGATAAACTAAAATTTATTCAATTTATGTTTGAACCTACCTCTCTAATTATTATACAATGTTTTATATGATAATAAAAGAGGAGTTTAAGATAAGCAGCTAAATGGTGAAGTGGAGACAGTTTTAGTCAGAAAGATTTGTGTTCAGATTTCTCCCTTAGACAATTATTAACTCTGCTACCCTGGGCAAATCACTTGTCCTTTTTTCAACATCAGTTCCTTCAACAGTAATAACACCTACCTTGCAGAATTGTTATGGGAACTAAAGGAATTAACATATGTAAAATAGCTTGCAAACTTTAAAGCATTATATATAAATGTTTGCTATATCATTATTAAAATTTAACTCTTGCCCTCAAGATAGTTATAATCTAGTAAAGGAGGAAAAATGGTAATGTACAGAAATAATGATTGAATAGAAAAGAAAACTAATAATTAAATGCTAAGTTATGTGTGCAACTATAGTTCTGAAAAGGGAGAGATTCAAACTAGGCTTTAACTCAAAGACTTTGTGGAAATGGAGCTTAACCGAAAGTTGATAGAAAGAATTGGGAAAGGTAGAGAATTGAGAAGAGGGCATTCCAGATAGTTGTAGCATGGAACACAATAGAACAAACAAAAATAAAAATAAAGAAGTGAAAATAAGCTTGATGTGCTCAAGGGACAATAAGGATTTTGTTCCCCTATTAAGAAGCAGCTTAGCATAGAGTTGGCCTTAGAATCAGAAGGCAGGGATTTGTCCTGCTCCTATCCATTGTTTCCTGACCAAGGGTATTTTTGAAGTTCCCTTTCCTTACCGAGGGGCAGTTAGAAGGGACAGTGAATGGAGTTCTGGGTCTGGAGTCAGGAACCCTCCTCTCTCCCTGAATTCTAATCTGGCCTCAGAACATCTCCAAACTGTGTGATTCCCAGCAAGTCATTAATCCAGTTTACCCCAGTTTCCTCATTTGTAAAATAAATAGGAGAAGGAAATGGCAAACCATTCTATTATCTTTACCAAGAAAACCCCAAATAGGGTCATGAAGAATCAAAAAATGCCTGTAACAACCAAAAATCAACATTCCTCACAAATTAAAAAAATGCATTATACAGGCATTGCATATTACCTCACAAAGTTGTCATGAGGGTCATATTGTGTCATATGGGTAAAGCCAATTGACATTGCAAAGTAACAGATAAACTTTAGCTTATCCTTTTGGGTTCAAACCTATTGCCCCACTGAACAGCTTTTCTAATAACAGAACTGATCGGAATTTTGATGACTTTCATTACAATGTTCCCACTTTTACTTGTCCCAACAGAAAAAAATTCTTCAAGCAATGAAAAGAGAACTAGGAGGGGTGAGAATTGAAAATAATTGTCCATTAAGAGAGACCTTCTGAATGCTTTCTAAGTATAAGCACCTTAAGCTAAAGCAATAGTTCAACTACCAATGTACAGTACTTAATGCATGGATGAAATATAATAAATCTTAAATCATAACAAGAGCAATCATAATAATAATAATCTTAAAAGCCCTTTGGCCCTGAGGGCTATTTGTAACTAGTTGCAAAACTCTTCTCTTTGACTATAATTAGGTAAAAACTTTTTTTCTTTTTCAGCATGCCATATCGTTGGCCAAGTGTATCATTGATATAGGGAGGGGATGGTTTTACTTTTGGCTTATTTTTTGCAGAATGTGGAAATGAAATTTCTGTGGAACCAAACTGAACCAGATATTTTACCTTTGTTTCTTAAAAGGTACCAATTAAGCTTTATTTAATGAGAGTCTTTAGTCTGGTGACTACATCCTTTTGCACAACATGCCATGACCCTTCCTTTTATTTTTATTTCCTTTTCCTTTAGGACCTGTGTAAAGCTGAGAAACAGATGAAAAGATTATGGGTCTAAATTAGGGATCCAAAGTTAGTAGATAGATTTAGATAATCTTGAATTTGCACTTTACCTTGGACTCTGAGATGAAGTCTTTAAGAATTCAGTCCTTCAAGGTAAGGCAATTTCTCATCCACCAATGTCTACCAGACAATATTGCTGCATTTCTCTCCCTTTATCATGGGCAGTGATGACCATTGACAAAAGGAGTCATATAAATTTGGAGCTGGATTGCTAGCATTGGTCAATCATAGAAGCATATTGATTGGAATGTGATGCTAAATTTGACACAGAATAGCAGAAAGGGCATTTTATCAAGAATTGAGACACCTGGATTTTCTTCCTATTCTGCTAGTAATGTGACCTTATGCATATCACTTAATCTTCCTTGGTCTCATTTTCCTCATCTGTACATCTATGGCATTGAACTAGATCATATATATTTTTTAAATTTTTTGTCATTTTGTATTTAAATACAAAAATACAACCCCCCTCATATTTTCCTGTCCATAGTACAACGCAAAAAGAATTCAATATAAAATTATAAATATTTTTTAAACTATGTAATAAATAAATAAGTAATTAAATCATTTTCAAAACTACCTTGGTTTTTGTGGTTCCTGTGCTTTCTAAGTTTTCTTTTGTTCTTTGCACTTTTTGTTCTTTTTATTTTTTTCTTCCTCTCTCCCACAGTAGAAGGCTAACATTAGACACACGCATATGTATATATGTAAGACATATTATACACACTTATATTTATCATTTTTGTCTCTGGAAGTGGATAGGATTTTTCTTCATAGGATCTTTGTACTTGTTTTGAGTATGTATAATACTCAAAATAAGTTAGTTATTCAAACAATATTGCTATTACTGAATATAGCATTCTCTTGGTTCCACTCATTGCACTTTTCATTATTTTGTTGTTCATCTTTCCATGTTTAAATCAAAATACCTAAAAAAAAATCCCCATTCCATTCCATTGGGGTGGCTAGGTGGCACAGTGAATAGAGCACCGGCCCTTGGAGTCAGGAGTACCTGGGTTCAAATCCGGTCTCAGACACTTAATAATACCTAGCTGTGTGGCCTTGGGCAAGTCACTTAACCCCATTGCCTTGGAAAAAACCTAACCCCCCCCAAAAAAAAACCATTCCATGTTTAAATCAACCAATTCATCATTTCTAGTAGTGCAATAGCATTTTGTCACAATCATATACCACAACTTGTTTAGCCATTCCCCAAAAGATGAATACCCCCTCAATTTCCAGTTCTTTGCTGCCACAAAAAGAGCTGCTAAAATATTTTAGAATATATAGATTCTTTTCCTTTTTCCCTGATTACTTTTGAAAATAGACCTGCTGGGCCAAGGAATACACATGGTTTTATAACTCTTTGGACATAATTTCAGATTGTTTTCCAAAATGATTAAATCAATTCAAAATTCTACTAACAGTATATTAGTGTGCCAATTTTCCCACATCTCCTCTGGTATTTGTCATTTCCTCCTGCTACCAATATGATAGTTATGGGATAATATCTCAAATTTGTTTTAATTTGCATTTCTCTAATCAATAATTTAGAGTATTTTTAAATATGAATATATATATATATATATGTAGTTTTGATTTCATCAAAAACCCAGCTTTTTTATTCTTTGAACATTTATCAATTGGGAAATGTCTCATATTCTTATAAAGTTAACAAACTTCTCTATATTTTTGAGATGAGAAACTGTCTATAAAATTATCTTCCCTATTTTCTGTTTTCTTCTAATCTCTACTACATTGGTTTTATTTGTACAACCCCTTTTTAAAATATTATAATCAAAACTATTTATTCTATACCTCACCATATTCTTTATCTCTTGAGTATCCATAAACTTTTTCTATCCATAAATCTGATTGTAATATGTTCCACTTTTTAAAATTTTCTTAAGATATTGCCCTTTATATCTAGGTTATGTATTCATTTTGACCTTATCTTGCTAAATGGTGTAAAATAATGATTCATACTCAATTTCTGCCAAACTACTTTCTCAGTTTCCCCAACAATTTTGACTAAATAGTAATTTCTTTTCCCCAAAGCTAAAATCTTTACATTTGTGAAATACCAGTTTACTATAATCATTTGCCACTGTGCATTGTGACTGCTCTGTTCCACTGTGATATACCTTTCTACTTTTTAGCTATTACCAGATAGTTTTGATAATTACTGCCTTATAATATAGTTTAAGATTTGATACTGCTAGACTTCCTTCCTTTACATTTTTTCATTAATTCCTTTGATATTCTATTCTATCTAATCTTTGTACATCCCCCTTTGCCTAGGACAATGTTCTGTATGACAACCAATAAATAAAAATATTCATTCATATCAGAGGTCCAGAGATCCTGGCAATTAACAGTCATAGGATCCTGACAGACTTAAAGTGATCCCTTGTAGGGCTATTTGCATTTTAAGAGGGTCAATATTCAAAAGAATAAAACTAATAGTCAAATTTCTGTCTCTTCAAATAGGATGGAGAATTACATTCTTTGGGAGGATTCTTATCTTTTTAAAGACTAGTCTTAATATCTTATACCCAAGTTTC
The DNA here is from genome assembly GCF_037893015.1 of Macrotis lagotis. Classification (NCBI taxonomy): domain Eukaryota; kingdom Metazoa; phylum Chordata; class Mammalia; order Peramelemorphia; family Peramelidae; genus Macrotis; species Macrotis lagotis. The sequence continues at coordinate 117,062,677 of NC_133658.1, read as the reverse complement.
AGTCCTTTCAAAGCATTCCAGATATAGGACCAAGATTTTCTTCAGGATAAGAATGGAAAACCTTACGAGTTAAATATTTGACAGTAACTATCTGTCTCTTTTCTTTCATTTTTGCCTTTCCTCCTCTACAACCTCCTCTCATTTCTTTTCTCCTTAAATTTTTTCTTTTTTTCTTTTATTAAGAAAAATAGAATCTAAATGTTCTAAGGTAAAAATTTCAACTAGCTATTTGTCTGTATCTATGCAGTCAAAATGGAGTCGAGAATTATGGCAAGTATCCAAATAATTCAGGTTCATATATTTATTTTAACAAATATCATTTGAATATTTAAAAAATTTTTTTTCACCTCTAAATGTCACCATGAGAGGGAGCATGGTATGGAGCATTGTATTAGAATTCAAGCCCTGCCTCAGATACTTGCTAACTGAAGGATCCTATGCAAATTATTTAATAGATTCTTAATCTTAGTTTCCTCATCAATAAAATGGAAAAACAGAAGCATTTTTTCTCCCATAGTTCCTGTGAGGGTCAAATGAGATATCATATCTAGTTCTTTGGAAATCTTAAAACGCTTTGTAAATTTTAAAAAATGTTAACTTATTTTTATCTATATAATTTAGGCCAAAATCATTTGTGTCTGTGTGTAAATAATTTTTTTTTATTCCTTAGTTCTCCATTTTTACTTATATAAATGTAGTCTCAGTTTTAATGTTTCTTCCTGAATTCTGAGAAAAAAAATCTTGATCATTCCATTCAGTTTTTGGTACATAGAATATGAATTGGAATCAATAAAAGTGGTTATCTTTTTCAGATTTTTTAATTTTGTTTTGTTTCTTGTTATGGGAGGAGGTAGGGAAGAGAGAGAATATCCTTCTATATCGTAACTTCCAATAAAGACACAGCTGGGTCACTGAGAATTGAACTCATTGGTCAGAGAGGCTATACAGTGTTTAATAGCCAGCAGTTGACAGAGATTGTCAGAACACTGTTCAAGAATGGTTTGCTTCCATTATTGGGCATTCAAAGAATTGTACCCAAAAATAAGTTGTTTATGTCACATTTTGAAAATAATTACCTTTTTTTTGTAAGTTAAATGTCTCTTTCTGAGAAGACCTACTTTGTTCTTAAGATAAAACAGGCAAGTTTGGGAAGTGGGAGGGTTTGATTTGTGAGACTCAGTTTGACCTCATAATTAAGCATGTAAACCCCAAGAGGCCCAAGCAGAGGCAGTCCTACATAAAATTATGAAAGGGGGGTACCCTTCCATCCCCACTGGAAGAGAGGAGTATCCTTCCTCTGAAACCATATAACCATGACAGTCTTTCCCCCCCCCCCCCCATCCTGCTTTAGGGAAAGTATCTGGTAAAACTTACTCACACTAAGGTTTAATGATTGATAAGGTTTGTCTTCTCCAGTTTTAAAAGTTTTAAGGCAAGGGAATAAAACTATAATTATGGAAATGACTATGTCAGTGACATCAAATCATATAGGTTGGTTTTCCATCACCACTGCCAGGGAGAGGGAGTGGTGACTGCCTAGTTGACTATTGGTAAGAAAGGTTTCAAAAAATCTCCTCTGTTTTTTTTTTTTAAATCACAATCTAGTTCCAGTCTGCCATTCCAGACTTATTGTGTATTATTTTTTCTATATTCCATACAACTAGTCAATTTTATTGATACCCAGATACATTATTCCATTGCCTTATTCCAAGTCTTTGTTCCATGCCTAGAATATATTCTTTCTTCTAATTCAATCCAATCCCAGACACAGAACAAGAGATTCAATTAATAAAGACAGTCCCTGCCTTCAAGAGGTTTACAATTTATTGAGAGAGACAAAACAAAAAATGACAGGATAGGAAGGGGGCCATACCAGGTAGTATTTTGTTGTTTGGAATTGATACCAGGGAAGAAGTGCAGATACAGAGTGGAATGAGCCCCAAAGTCCAGTTTCTGCTTTCTATAAAGGAAGGCATTGGGAGGAGTTTGGCACCCCACCCCACATCCCTCCAATCAGAGGGGAGAAGAGGCTAATTGGAGGTGGTGTCCATACAAGCTCTAGTGAGCTTGGTGATGAGTTGAACCTGGGAGGGGCATCTTATTTTGTGGAGTTGAAATATAGCAGAGCAGTAGCTGTTATGCAATCTTTGTTTCTTCAAACTGCATTTCTTTAGATCTTCCTTCAAAACTCTGCACCAGAGACAACCTTGTATTGAAAACCTATTATAAATGATTTAATTTCTGCCTTCCTCCAGAGATTTTTTGTAATTTGTATTTTTTAAATGTTCATCTTGTTCTTCCTCTCTTTCCCAGTGGGATATAATTTTCTTTGAAACAGGATTAAGTTTTTGTCATTGTGTCACTAGGACTAGCTGCATTAATTGGTACACAGAAAGAGCTTCATAAATGCTTAGTGAACTGAACTAAATTATGGAAGGGGAATATTAAAATGGCTGGCAGTAGATTTTGGGGGCTTTTGAATGTACATTTAATGAAATAACATTTAGTGGGGGGATAGTAAAACATTTAGAAACTAAGACATATACAATTTGCAAAGAGTTGAATTTTAGTTTTTGGTAGGTTGGGCAGTATCGTCAAGAAAATCCTCTGAACACTCTTAGAAGTGAATTTCTAGTTTATAATACCTTAAGACAGATCATTTGTGGAAGCAGGAAGAACAGTCCTAAGTAGAATTAGATAAATAAACGAAAATTCCATTACTTTTGAATGCCATCCCAGGTTTTCACAGAAGAGGGCCCTGCAAATAGTATTTAGGACATATACAGTGTACATGGTGATGATTAATTCCAAGCTGTTAATGTATTTCATTATGCAAATTCTCTGACGATTCAGCCGAGGAGAAATCATGGGGACTGCCCCCACCCCTTTCACTCTGGACACATGATTTGCATGGAAATGTGCCATACTCACACGAAGATGTGACAGGTTGGGTCTTCCTTGGGGGGAAAAAATGAGGGTGTGGGATGGCAGAAAGAACTAACTGCCTGCTAGGAACATTGATCATTTAAACGGGGAATTGAGTAAAACAATAGTATCAACTTAACTCAGTAATTAAATTGCCCACTGGAAGAGAGATAAGCAAAGCATCCAGTCAATTCTAGATATACTGACTTTTTGGTCTACTGAAAAAGGCAATGAAAACGTGAATAGATAGAAAGTTGTATTTCTCTATGAGAAGTCCTGTTAAACATGGGAATAGTAAACATGGGAATTATAAATAAGGGTAAGTGAGGAAGACTATGGAGTCTCCTTGGGCATGGCAACGGACAAAGAAGTATCTCTTTAGTAGAAAGAAAGAATCTTTGTTGGAATTTAAAGAGTATTTTGTGCCTTCCATCTTGGAATTTGACTAGTGACTTTCTACGTCTTTGACTTTAAGGTTGTATATTGTGAAAAATGATCTCTCTGGTTAGTTCCCAAGGTCCTTTCTGTTGCTATAAAATTGATATAATATCTCAATTTCTCAATGATAATCAATATCAAATATAATCATTATCAAAATTATATCAATAAAACAATTGATATATACCTATACCTATACCTACACCTACACTTATAGCTATATATATATATATATATATATATATATAAATATTATATTGATAATCCTACAGATCATTGATACAGAATGGACCTTAAAGAGCCTGTAGCCCAGATCTACTTTTGTAGAGAGAGAAACTATAGCTCAGAGAAGTTAGATTTGAGAAACACATAGAGTTTAAAAGTGAAGAGTAGTATTTAACCTAGATCCTCTAAGGGCCCATCTAACAGCTTTTTCACTGTGTTATAGGTCTTTACAAGTGTCAGAAGGTCTTCCCTCAATAAATTCTCTGCAAATGAAGTTCCACTGAATAAAGTTGACTTTACCAAGATGGAGTCTTGACACTTGATCTTTATATGTATATGTATGAGTGTGTGTGTGGAGGTGGGGCAGTTGATATTCTCTGAGGAAGAGGAAGAATCAATGGTACTGTCTAAAGTGTAGATCTCTTGAGAGTGGACTGGTGTTGGGGCCTGGTTAAGGGGAGGGAACTTCTGGGGTTAACACAACCCAATCCTATGGGGATGGGGTTGGATGGGGTTACTGACCAGACAGTATCTGTGTTTCATCTTTGAATCACTAGGTAAGAGGATAGTCTTGAGATGGGGAAGCATCCTAGGGCACTACAGATCACTTCCCCTGGAGGGAAGGGAGGCAGAGAAATTCCTAAAATTGATTCCAATGATTCTGAAATTTCTGCCCCTAGTAATGAAGTTTCTGACGCTGATTTCGGCAATTTGAATGAATTCTCTTCTTCAACAGAGTCCTAACTATACTTTACAGTTGTATAGCCCTTTATACTTTCAAGGTTCCAAAATAAATTATGTCATATGATTTTTTTCACAACCTTATTAAGGAAAGTAGGGTGGGTCCTATTGTTTCCCTTTTACAGATGAGGAAATAAAGGTTTAGGGAGGTTAAGCATATGTCCAAGATTTTATATTTTAAGTTATTGGCAGATACAGAATCAGAACCTAGACCTCCTGACTATAGTCCCTCTTTGCTAGATCACATTCATCTGGTAATGAATAAGGAGACCTAAGTCTGTTTGACTTGAATGAGGAAAAAAGGGAGATTTGTTTCTAGCAGAGATTGTGGTGGGAGACCACTAAACTACGTAAGTAGTAGTATCAGTTAACTCAGGGCTTCCATGGTGGATGGGCAGGAAAGGAGATTCTAGAGGGAAGAGATTTATATTTTGTTTTTCCTCTTCCCTCCTTTAGCCAAGTTTTAGAACTCCACCTTCCACATCCATCCTCACATGCCATCCCCAACTCCCCCTTTACTCTTATGAATGCTGTGAAGAAAATTGCTTAAACAACTATTAAGAATTTTTCTGAACTTCTTTAGGAGGGGGAGAGGAGAGAAAACACGTTATCTATTGAATTCTCCCTCTTTCCCAACATAATCTTTTATATGCCCCCAAATGCTCCATGGCAGGAGATTTTCTATATTCACCATCACTCAGGTTCCTGACTTCTTGGAAACTTGTCTCCTGAACCTTTAGTCCTATCCTAACCATGAGAGACAAAAACATTCTTCTTTCATGGCACTTTTTTTCAATTCTCTGATAAAGGCAAGTATAGGATATTATATAATCACCTAAGAACTCTCATTTATTTGTCTTGTGTCTTTATTCCCAGCTTTGACTTTAGCCTTCAATTCCTTAGGTCTAGTCAACTTACCTTTAACCTTCCCTAACTTTACTACCCTATCTTTCCACTTAGGCCAAGTCCCTAAGTAGAAAAACTTATACTTTATGGTACACTCATTGCAAGGGATCTCATCTAACATAGATTCTTAACCTGGAGTCTACGAATATCTAAAAGAAAGTAGTTTGTTAACTATTTCAAAACAACTGAATTTCTGTATAATTCTATTTATGTGTTTTATTTTATGCATTTAAAGAAATAATTCTGAGAAACAATTCACAGACTTTAACAGCCATCTAAATGGATCCATGATACATACATACATCTAGTACAAACTCCCCATTTTATAGATGAACAAAATGAAACCCAGAGAAAGTGAATTTTTTCAATCATCTGTCTCTGAAACACAGTGTTTCAGAGCCCAGGTTCTTTCTTTGTATAGGACTTTGAAAGATGACTCAGATTCAGAGGGGGAAGAGGTAGAGAATGGAAATTCCAAGGAAGAGAAACAACATAAGAATAGGCAACAGAACAAATAAAGGTATCAGGATAAGAACAAAAAGGAGGCATTCAGAGGACAGGAAAGAAACCGACTCAACTGGAGTAGAATTTTGCCTTGGGGGGAATATGAGGGATATCATTCCAATTATGGGGACTCTTCAATGTGAGTGAAGCCCATGGAAATTCTGAGGATCCTATCCCAACTTCCACACCTACACACCCAGGGATGAACTGGTTCTTGAAGCTAGGTTGACTGAAAGAAACCCTGAGTAGTCAGGGGTCCTTCTCTAATGTCATTGACTAGTGATTTCTAAAATTATTGAGTATCATTTTAGTCAGTCAGACTTAAGTAACTTTGAAAAAAAGAATACTTATTAAGATGGTATGATAAAAAGTTGGTACAAAGCATCTAGTTGGGTGACTTTTGCACAGTGGCTTGGCTTGGAGTTAGAAAGATCTGAATTCAAACCAGTCTTTAGACACTTACTAGCTGTGTGACCCTGGGCAAGTCACTTAACACTTTTTGTCTCAGTTTTCTTTAAAAATAAAGGAACTGGAGAAGAAAAAACAAATCACTCCAGTATCTCTGTTAAGAAAACCCCAAATGGAGTGACCAATAGTCATAAATGACTGAATGACAACAATAACAAAACATCTCCCTCTACATTTGATATACTTTCTCACAAGTTCAAGGGAAAGTGAACTTAAACTAGAAAGCATATGTGAACAGGGGTGATTCACAGGCCTTGGTTGCAAGAAGCCTTTATGCTGTCATTTATAGAGTTCTCAAGAAGTTCCCCATTAGGTATTGTATAGTCTCTTTAGTGGGATCCTTATAGAGCTGTGTGGCCAGTCTACTCTTGGTTGCCAAATGATTTAGACAAGTAAGTAAGATGGAAAGTCTAAAATCTTTCAGACTCTGAAAAGAAAGAGGATTCTTCTTGGTCAAAAAGGATCAAAGAAAGAGGTTTGGCCTAAGATGAGGTCTCTTCTTTATCCCTGGTGATTCTTTCTCAAAAAGTGTGTTGAAAAACCACATGTTCCAGTTTTTGGAAAATATTCCCATTCCAAATAATTCTATGGTCTTATATAGGATCCACTGGTTATAATGAAATCCAATAGGCAATTGGAACCAATTTCCCTCCTGGCATCATTTCACTTTATCAGATGGTTTTTCAAAGACTTTTTCTATTTAGTCTATGGTCACTGACGATTGATTGACAGGTTCTTTCCTAGTTAAGGTATTCGACTAAAATGTATATGAAGTGTTCAGGAAGACTAGCACCTCTGGTGTGAGAGCTTGCCAAACCCGTTTTAGGGACACCTTTGGTGTCCACCTGCCTCTCAACTCTCACTTGTGATTCCAAGAAGCTGTAGCATGCAAAATGACTATACCCCAGGAAACTATCTAGGCAAATGAGCTAAACCAGGTTGAGGGTAACTAACAGGCTTCAAACCTGTCAGTGAGTTGGAGGGATGTCTATGTGAAGACTTTTCTCAGTGGAAGGGGTGAATGAAAACAATTTTTTCCAATGGTCTTGAAGGAATAGAGCAGGCACTGTGGAGCACTTGGAGTTTATTCATACACAGAAGATGCCAAGATCATCCACTTCATCTTGGGCATCTTGACTTTTGTCTTTGCCAATGGGTTTTGATGACTCAGGTAGATAGAGAGAGAGAGGCTGATGACTTCATGTAACTCTGCTTCACTTAAATCCCATTCATTTATGAGTCAAGACATCACCCTGTGATGTCCTTGGTCTTCTTAAAAAATGAAGGTCAAAGAGCAACATTTGGCTAAATTAGGGAGGGGTAGTTTCAATACCACACTTACACAAGGATAAAGGATTTGGATATGACAATGTTGTCTTTAAAGGATTCTGGTAATTTGGGCATTTTTTCTCAATCTATCTTCTTCCCTTTCCCACCATCCTTCAATTACAAAACTGTACTCCAACTAGGTCAGTTTTTTTTTTTTTTTTACTGCGGTAGATCCTGGAGATAGTTGAGCATAGGGGTGAGTGAAAGCTGGATGTTTTTATCCTCAAGAAGAGAAGCTCTATTCCAGAGGAAGGAAGAAACCTGTGGGAATTGGAATTGGTGGGGGGGGGGGGATAGGGAGGCAGGGGAGAGAGAGAAGAGAAAGAGAGAGAGAGAGACAGAGAGAGAGAGAGACAGAGAGAGAGAGAGACAGACAGACAGACAGAGAGAGAGAGAGTGGGAGGAATAGAGGAGAGGGAGAGAGAGACACACACACACAGAGACAGAGAGACAGACAGAGAGAGACAGAGAGACAGAGAGAGTAAGAGAGAGAGTGGGAGGAATAGAGGAGAGGGAGAGAGAGAGAGAGAGAGAGAGAGAGAGAGAGAGAGAGAGAGAGAGAGAGAGAGAGAGAGAGAAATACATGAACAAACCCCAGTGTCTGCAACCACTGACCAAAGGGAACCAGATCTGTCCCTGGCAGTTTAGGCCAGAACCTTTACCATAGGCCTGGGGGGAAGTTGGGGGTCGGTGGAGTGTGGCAATGCTCTTGGGCTAGAGTCCCACATGGTCACTTTCATCAGAACAGGAAAACGAAACAGGTCCCTCTTACCCCTCCCGAATGATTTATGGGAGGGTATGTATTTTGGGGATGTGATACTGCATTTTGTGTACCAGGACCAGGACATCTGTTTCCAGCAGGGCTGATTCTCTTATCGTGAATCCTTCCCCACTAGGGATTTTTTTCCCCCTTTCTCTCAAATAGTCATACATTTTAACTCGGCTGCTTGTTAGCAAAATGGTGCCTTCTGGTGACAAGTATCTCCACCAGTGTGTGAGAGAGAGCCGAGTGGAGCCAATCAGGAGGAGCGCTCTCTGCTTCTGTCCCACCCTGCCCTTCAGATGGAGTCCAGCAGTGCGATAAACTGTAGGATTAGGGAGTGTGCCATCTGTCAGATGGCTTAGATGGGCTCCCTCTTAACAATTAAGTATTAGCAATTTATTTGATTAAATTTCGGTTATGTTAACTGTCCCTGTGTGTATTAGCATCTCTTACTGGGGAGTTTTTCCTTCAAGAGAGGCCAGACACTGGCATACAAAACCCATGGACCAGGAGACAGTTTTCCTGTGGGCACTTAGAAGGTGGACAGTGATAGAATTTAAGAACTGGAAGGGACCTTTGCCGGCATCTCAGGTCCACTCTCATATCTTGCAAAGGAGCTGGAGAAGTTTGGCCAAGATCACACAGCTAGTAAATGTCAGAACCAGGACTGGAACAAAGGTCTCTCTACTTGCAGCCCTTCTGTTTTTTTTTTTTTTTTCTATTAGAAAGTCCTCAGCCTTCTGACACCTCAGTCTTGGGTGATGGCCACGTCACTGGACTTGTCTGGTTCTTGCTTTCCTGCTGTGTAAACTGAAGGGGTTGGATTAGCCAGCAGGCTTTGAATTTCTCTTCCACATCTTCAGTTGGGATTCTGTGACTACCATTCTGTGAACATTTCTTTGTATCTTGTGAATGAAGGAGATATTAGGTTTGGGGCGAGTGCAGTGGTGAGCCATGGAAACTTCTAAATGTGCTTGGGAGCATGGGTTTGTGTGTGTGTGTGTGTGTGTGTGTGTGTGTGCGCGTGTCCTTTTTTTAGTGGGGAGCAGCTCACAACATCGGGACAAAGTTTCATTAAGAATTTTAATATGGAAAGAAACAAGCAATCAAGGATGGTCTAGTAAACTTTAAGCAGGCACACCTTGCCTTCTGTCTTCTCTACAAAGGCCCAAAACATTGACTCTTAGTGAAGCATTTTTTTTTTTTGGTCCTGTTTAAACCTACCATATTTAGTTTTCTCAAAGGAGTGTTCTGAGATTCTTGAAAGCCACGCCTTGACCAGTTTCAATTCTCCTTATGAATGATAATCCCTTTTCACCCCTAGGCCTTGTCCATACAGTTTGCATGGTCTCTGGGGGAATGCACCCTGCCCCATACCTACTGATCCTCCTACATGGGGATTATCCTGGCTAGCACATTATTCAAGCATGAGTATGAACAAGTCACTCTTCCTCCCCCCACCCCAACACACACACACACACACACACACACACACACACACACACACACACACACCATTGTATATGGAATAATATTCATTGTATAAGTAAAATTAAAATGTATTAACCTTCCTTCCAGATGCCCCCTGATAGCAAGTTTAATTACTCTGGACATAATTAAATGAGTTTAGGAGATTAGAAATGTGAGGGGGTAGTGAAGAACGTAAATTTATAGGGGAAAACAAGGAAAATTTCATTTCAGAGTCCTTTGTTACATGGTGGCTGGAGCCATAGGGGCTGGGGGGATGAAGAGAGTAGTAAGATTGGGGGGGGAGTAATGGTGAAATTAAGGTGAAGTATAGATTGGCCTTGAATTAGGAGAGGGGAACACTAGTTATATGAAGCAGTTTTCACTCTATTGAACAGTGAGGAAGTATTAAGAGTCAGGATATTAGTTGGGGGGATGAAGGCAATTTTCCTTGGTTTGGGCCAGATCCTCCTCCATCACTCACACTTGTACCTGTCCCAGGTACCTATAATCTCAGCACTTTCCCTCTCCCACTCCAGTCACATTTCTGTTCTATGAAATTTGTCTTGCTTGGAGTTCTCCCATGAGGAGGTGGCTGGATCTTGTCCCTCTTGTAAGAAACTCCCTTTTTTTGGGACTCACAGCAAAGTCTAGGGATGTACTGTCACCAGCCACAGAATATGGAAAAACACAGTTGCTGCATTTTCTTTGTCCGGCCCCTGGGTCATATACCCTATCTCCAGGTTATCTCGACCTCATCCTTACCTTGATTTAGGGAACAGGGGTTATTTGGCAGCTTTCCAGGCTGTGCCAATAAATCCCCCTAATC
>NC_133658.1:116922517-117034384 GCF_037893015.1 Macrotis lagotis | reverse complement strand
ACACTTACACAAGGATAAAGGATTTGGATATGATAATGTTGTCTTTAAAGGATTCTGGTAATTTGGGCATTTTTCTCAATCTATCTTCTTCCCTTTCCCACCATCCTTCAATTACAAAACTGTACTCCAACTAGGTCAGTTTTTTTTTTTTTTTACTGCGGTAGATCCTGGAGATAGTTGAGCATAGGGGTGAGTGAAAGCTGGATGTTTTTTATCCTCAAGAAGAGAAGCTCTATTCCAGAGGAAGGAAGAAACCTGTGGAATTGGAATTGGGGGGGGGATAGGGAGGCAGGGGAGAGAGAAAGAGAAAGAGAGAGAGAGAGAGAGAGAGAGAGAGAGAGAGAGAGAGAGAGACAGAGAGACAGACAGAGAGAGACAGAGAGACAGAGAGAGAGAGTAAGAGAGAGAGTGGGAGAATAGAGGAGAGGGAGAGAGAGAGAGAGAGATGAGAGGAGAGAGAGAGAGAGAGAGAGAGAGAGAGAAATACATGAACAAACCCAGTGTCTGCAACCACTGACCAAAGGGAACCAGATCTGTCCCTGGCAGTTTAGGCCAGAACCTTTACCATAGGCCTGGGGGGAAGTTGGGGGTCGGTGGAGTGTGGCAATGCTCTTGGGCTAGAGTCCCACATGGTCACTTTCATCAGAACAGGAAAACGAAACAGGTCCCTCTTACCCCTCCCGAATGATTTATGGGAGGGTATGTATTTTGGGGATGTGATACTGCATTTTGTGTACCAGGACCAGGACATCTGTTTCCAGCAGGGCTGATTCTCTTATCGTGAATCCTTCCCCACTAGGGATTTTTTTTCCCCCTTTCTCTCAAATAGTCATACATTTTAACTCGGCTGCTTGTTAGCAAAATGGTGCCTTCTGGTGACAAGTATCTCCACCAGTGTGTGAGAGAGAGCCGAGTGGAGCCAATCAGGAGGAGCGCTCTCTGCTTCTGTCCCACCCTGCCCTTCAGATGGAGTCCAGCAGTGCGATAAACTGTAGGATTAGGGAGTGTGCCATCTGTCAGATGGCTTAGATGGGCTCCCTCTTAACAATTAAGTATTAGCAATTTATTTGATTAAATTTCGGTTATGTTAACTGTCCCTGTGTGTATTAGCATCTCTTACTGGGGAGTTTTTTCCTTCAAGAGAGGCCAGACACTGGCATACAAAACCCATGGACCAGGAGACAGTTTTCCTGTGGGCACTTAGAAGGTGGACAGGTGATAGAATTTAAGAACTGGAAGGGACCTTTGCCGGCATCTCAGGTCCACTCTCATATCTTGCAAAGGAGCTGGCGAAGTTTGGCCAAGATCACACAGCTAGTAAATGTCAGAACCAGGACTGGAACAAAGGTCTCTCTACTTGCAGCCCTTCTGTTTTTTTTTTTTTTTTCTATTAGAAAGTCCTCAGCCTTCTGACACCTCAGTCTTGGGTGATGGCCACGTCACTGGACTTGTCTGGTTCTTGCTTTCCTGCTGTGTACACTGAAGGGGTTGGATTAGCCAGCAGGCTTTGAGTTTCTCTTCCACATCTTCAGTTGGGATTCTGTGACTACCATTCTGTGAACATTTCTTTGTATCTTGTGAATGAAGGAGATATTAGGTTTGGGGCGAGTGTAGTGGTGAGCCATGGAAACTTCTAAATGTGCTTGGGAGCATGGGTTTGTGTGTGTGTGTGTGTGTGTGTGTGTGTGTGTGTGTGTGTGTGTGCGCGTCCTTTTTTTAGTGGGGAGCAGCTCACAACATCGGGACAAAGTTTCATTAAGAATTTTAATATGGAAAGAAACAAGCAATCAAGGATGGTCTAGTAAACTTTAAGCAGGCACACCTTGCCTTCTGTCTTCTCTACAAAGGCCCAAAACATTGACTCTTAGTGAAGCATTTTTTTTTTTTGGTCCTGTTTAAACCTACCATATTTAGTTTTCTCAAAGGAGTGTTCTGAGATTCTTGAAAGCCACGCCTTGACCAGTTTCAATTCTCCTTATGAATGATAATCCCTTTTCACCCCTAGGCCTTGTCCATACAGTTTGCATGGTCTCTGGGGGAATGCACCCTGCCCCATACCTACTGATCCTCCTACATGGGGATTATCCTGGCTAGCACATTATTCAAGCATGAGTATGAACAAGTCACTCTTCCTCCCCCCACCCCAACACACACACACACACACACACACACACACACACACACACACACACACACACACACCATTGTATATGGAATAATATTCATTGTATAAGTAAAATTAAAATGTATTAACCTTCCTTCCAGATGCCCCCTGATAGCAAGTTTAATTACTCTGGACATAATTAAATGAGTTTAGGAGATTAGAAATGTGAGGGGGTAGTGAAGAACGTAAATTTATAGGGGAAAACAAGGAAAATTTCATTTCAGAGTCCTTTGTTACATGGTGGCTGGAGCCATAGGGGCTGGGGGGATGAAGAGAGTAGTAAGATTGGGGGGGAGTAATGGTGAAATTAAGGTGAAGTATAGATTGGCCTTGAATTAGGAGAGGGGAACACTAGTTATATGAAGCAGTTTTCACTCTATTGAACAGTGAGGAAGTATTAAGAGTCAGGATATTAGTTGGGGGGATGAAGGCAATTTTCCTTGGTTTGGGCCAGATCCTCCTCCATTCACTCACACTTGTACCTGTCCCAGGTACCTATAATCTCAGCACTTTCCCTCTCCCACTCCAGTCACATTTCTGTTCTATGAAATTTGTCTTGCTTGGAGTTCTCCCATGAGGAGGTGGCTGGATCTTGTCCCTCTTGTAAGAAACTCCCTTTTTTTGGGACTCACAGCAAAGTCTAGGGATGTACTGTCACCAGCCACAGAATATGGAAAAACACAGTTGCTGCATTTTCTTTGTCCGGCCCCTGGGTCATATACCCTATCTCCAGGTTATCTCGACCTCATCCTTACCTTGATTTAGGGAACAGGGGTTATTTGGCAGCTTTCCAGGCTGTGCCAATAAATCCCCCTAATCCAACTGGCTAATCAGAAAGCAGGCCTTCTCTATTAAGGAGTTGATGTTCAAAACAAAACCAAACAAACCCGCACCAACCAGAAACTGGAAACAGAAGGAGTTAATACCTCTGAGAGAGGATATCCTCCATTCTGGAGTTTTCTTCTAAGAAAAAAAAAAGAGTTTAACAGCTGGAGGATGGCTCCCCCCTTATCCCCCCCCCCCCTTTTTTTGTTCTGAGCAAAGAAGGCAGTTGTGCTTCGCTAAATTTTTAGCGGGGCATTGGGGAAGGATATTCTTCCTTGTGGTTTAGAATTACTTTCTAAAAGTTGCAAACAGATTTCTACATCCCTTCTGAAGGTCCTCTCTTCCACAATCTGGCTGCTCAGAAGAGACTTGCTGAAGGTCCCCTCTTAAGCATACATTTATTTTTAATTTTTTTTTTTAACTTTTTGGAGGGGGTGTCCAGAATAAAAGCAAAGCAGCAGGACAATGAATGAATAACAAAAGTGAAATCAAAATAAGACCAGAGGAATTCAAATCACATACATTTGGGACTTGGGGGGGGGAGAGGTGGGGTGGGGGGCTGCCAAACTCCTATAATGGTGTTTAGAAATAAAAAGTCTGTGTTATGTCTAGTGGTCATAGTATTTTGTGTTACTCTGACCCCAGCATTGTAGCATTTCAATTCAAACTGGTGTGCGAACTTTTAGCTCTGGTCTGTGGAAGGGATTTTGTACCCAAGCCAAATCTACATTTCAGATTTGAAGCTGGGATAGAGAAGGGGGAGGAGGGTGGGGAAGGAAAGGGGGCAAGGGTCAGTGTTCACAGGTTTGAGATCATGCTCAACATCATATGACACCTTTGTCAAACAGTACTGTGTTAAAACACATACACTCTGTCTGGGTTTTGGTAGTTAAGGAACCTGACGCCCTCAACTCCAGACCTTCCTATATTGTCAAACCTCCCCAATTCTCAAACTTGCTCTTCATAAACTTTGAGAAATGAATGAGATTTGACCTATAAAGTATATTTATTATGTGGCAGCATGAGAAGCATTGGAAGCTCATGTTCTCTGTTTCTTCCCTGGTCAAGCTGGGCTTAGAAAATTCATCACTGTTGGCTTTTCCCATCCTTGGCTTTGTCTGGGGCCTTTGGGAGTGACCCAGAGGGGAACGGAGAGTTGATATTGTATTTCTGATTCTGTGTCTTGGATCTATTGCCCAGGATTGAGCTGTCCCCTGGAACGTCAAACGAGATTAATTAAACTTGGGCAGTCAGAAGCATTTGAAACGGCTTCAAGGAGTGGCCGAGTTATGACTTCTCCAATGCACATGGAGGACGCCTCTGGCTCCAGGGTTGTCTGCTGTCCCAGTCACTGGGGGAGGTGAAGAGGGGAAACCGTGGGGTGAAACCCTAGCCTTTCACCTCTGGAGACCAGGGTTCACATCTGGTTTTAGTCACTGAAGCTTGATGGTCTTAACCTAAGCCCTAGTGGACATCTGTCCACGTCACTGGCTGCCCTGGCTGAATAGAGACTGGGGATTAGAACAGGCTATTCAGAGCAATCTGATGGCTGGGTTTGGGATGGGTCACCCCCTGTGGGCCGTGCTTGTCTACACTGGGTCAGGTGGTGTCTCTTTGCTCCTCTTTTCAAGGAATGTTTTTTAAAGTGGCAAAAATGGATTCTTATAGTTGTTTTTCTTTTTAGAGCTGAAAGACATTTAAACACTAAATGTTAGAATACTATCAACCAAAAGGAGAGATAAGATGGGTTATCAACCAATAAGCTTAGATTTGCCATAACCTTTCATTCCCAGCCCTCCCCTACTTTTGCAAATATTATCCTACTTTTGAAAGATAGGAAATTCGGTCGAGGAGGAATCTTCCTTGATCTTTTAGGGGAAAAGATGCCCACTTCTTTCTTTTATTTAAGATTGGTACTACAATTGTTTCTGAAAGGTCTTGAGGTTTCTTGCAGACAAAAACACAGTGCAAGAGAAGACATTGAAGTGTAATAGATGCCCATTTGGAAAGTAGAAGGGGAGAAATCCAACCTCATAATCAAGACCCAGGCTCTCCACTCTTGAATTCCTTAGTGAACAAGTGTTCCCAGCCAAAGAGCAGACTTGCTTATTTTGGTGAACTACAAATTCCTGGCATGCTTCCACTCCTTGGCATATTGTGGCAAGATCATCAGGACTGAAACCAAGCTGTGTCCAGAGAGAGAGAGAGAGAGAGAGAGAGAGAGAGAGAGAGAGAGAGAGAGAGAGAGAGAGAGAGAGAGAGAGAGAGAGAGAGAGCAAGAGCAAAAATCCCAATGCCCTGCTTGAATCCATCTCCATTTTTAAAGCAGATCAAGACTGTTTTATCTTCTTAATGACCTGCTGGGATCATGAAGTAAGACAGCAGAAATGAATAGAATGAAACCAAACAATGGTACCCTACAGAAAAGCAGCTAATGACAGGGGTAGGTGACTTGGGCTGGGAGAGCTTGTGTCTTCTCCTGACAGAGGTTGGACTTCTAAAGCTGGCAGAAATCACCAGAGGAATGAGTTGGCAGTCTCAACATCTTGAGTAAGAAGACACCGTAGGTCAAAGATGTCAAGCCACAAATTTGTATCTACTGAAGGTCCCAAGTCCATTCCTCCTTGAATTTCCAATTCAAGTCCTTCTTATCACTGACCATGTATCTCTTCCTTCTGGTCTTTTTCTGAGACTTTGTGAAGATTTCAGGGGCATCTAAAATATAGTCTTGGTCTTGGCTTTCTTGCTAACAAGTTATATAGTCTTAGGCAGCTGGATGTAAACTCCTTGAGGGCAGAGGCTATTAAGCTTTTGTTTTGATATTCTTCCTTCCTTCTGCTTCCTTTGATCATAAGTGAGTTCTAGTGGATAGAAACTAAACCAAAGCCAAGTTGACCTTCTGGCCCATATTTATTTCCTTGGACCAGGTACTTAACTTCTATCTAACTTGTATTGGTAAAGGCAATTTCTTCATCTAAAAGTTCCTATAGCAATGAAATCACAAGTCCAGACCCATCCTTACCTAGGATGTACCTAGTACCTTTCATATAAGTTGTCATTTAACAAGGTTAGCCAAATGAAACTTCTTTAACCATCTGGTTTACTATCAGAAAAATGGGAATAACAACTGTTTTAACCCTATAGGATGGTTATGTGGATACATCAGTTTTTCTCCTGTATGATATTTATTACAATCTAACCACAACTTTTCATTTTTTGTGTTTCTTTTTAAAAATTTAAAAATTTATTTATGATTTTTGCGAGGCAGTAGGGTTGAGTGACCTGCCCAAGATCACACAGCTAGGTAATTATTAAGTGTCTGAGGTTGGATTTGAACTCAGGTCATCCTGACTCCCGGGCCAGTGCTCTATCCATTGCACCACCTAACTGCCCCCATTTTTTGCATTTCTTGTCCATATCCTCTGTAGGTTCTCCATAAAGGATCTTCTCAGTTCTCAGGAGGCCTTCCTTTAGGTCTTCTAACTTTACATGAGCATCTATGCTGTTTTCATCATATGACTGACTTACTCCCTTTTTTTAGTAATGGGTATTTCTTTGATGATTCCTTTTTAGTTTAGTTCCATTCTTATGAGCAAACCATCATTGATTAGAGGCTACAGTTTCCATATGTACATCATGTATGTCTCTATAAACCAGTAATTAGAATTCTTTGGAAATTTTGGTGTTCCATCATTTATAGGCCTCTAGCATCCCAGGAAGAATATGAATGTTAAAAAAAGATGAAGTTTGTTTCAGGGAGCAGTTGCGATCACTGAAAATGCTACATCATTTTTCCCCAAAGCAATTTAATTCTCTTTCTTCCTTCTTTTGAATTATAGTCCCAGTCATTATTCATTTTCAGTGTCTGTTTAAGATACATATGTTAAGGGGGTGGCTAGGTGGCACAGTAGATAGAGCACCGGCCCTGGAGTCAGGAGTACCTGAGTTCAAATGTGGCCTCAGAAACTTAATAATTATCTAGCTGTGTGGCCTTGGGCAAGTCACTTAACTCCCTTGCCTTGCAAAAACTAAAAAAAAAAGATACATATGTTAGTGAATTTATGATCTAATTGCAGGCCATAGTCTAGCACAAGGGTCTTTAATCTTTTTTTGAGTCAGTGATCTCTTTGGTAGCAATCTGCTGAAGACTATAGAACTTCTCAAAATAATGTTCTTAAATGAATAAATAAAATATATGGGATTGAAATACAGGGATCAAAATAAAAAAAAGTTCAAAGACTCCAGGGCAAGAATCCTCTAGTCTAGACAATGGGCATTGTCCATTTGGTTTTTCCTAGTGATAGAAAATGTTATTGAAGAAATAGAAATATTCCAGGATTTAATATAGTTACAATATATCTTAAGGAAATGGGGCATCTGGAAGATCTCATCATTTATAAAGATTCCTTCCTTTATTTGGACTCTGTGAAGGACATATTCCATGGCAGAAATGAATACCTCTTTGGTGAGTCTATTTAATTTGTGACTGATGTTGACAGAGGCACCTGGTAGCAAAGTGAATTGAGTATTGGATCTGAAGTCATGAAAACCTGAATTCAAATCTTACCCTAGGACTTAATGACTGAGTGGCCTGGGGCAAGTCACTTAATCTTTGTATGACTCAGTTTCCTCAACTGTGAAATGGAAACAATAGCAGCTCCTACCTCCCAGAGTTATGGTGAGGATTAAACTCAATGGCATTGATACATCACTTAGCATAATGTTATAGTAGGAGCTATATAAATGCTTAATTCTTTCTTCTCATTGAATAAAATTATCTCTGTGGTTCCATACAATGAGTCTTGTATAATAGTAACATGTTCATATGTTAGTATGTAGTATGTAATAGTTATGCACAGAAGTAACATATACACAGTATTATAGTAACATATACACAGAAAACACCTTATTAGAAGAGAACTTTTAAGGCTGCATTTCCTTCTTCTGAATCCCCCTCCCTCACCTCCACCAACAAGAAATAAAGGATAAAAGGACTTAAATTATTTATAAACATTTTGGAAAGCATCAATGGTTCTCCATACATATGGTAATGATGGGAATGTTATTGGACTATCACTGTATTGTTGCTGTAATTGTTATCATCCTGTGATGGCTTAGTCTAACCAAATGAGTCTTGGAGAAGGTAGAAACAACTTGATCTTTTTGGTAAGATTTAGATAGAATTGGAAAAACTTGCAGTGAGAGGGGAGGAAGAGATACATCACTTACTTTTCTTCTCAGGATACTTCTAATGAGTATTAGTAATATTCGCTGAAAACATTAGCCAAAAAAAAAAAAGAAGAAAATTTGGGTTATAGGAATGTGATTTTTTTAATTTTTTAAAATATAACTTATTGCTAGCCAATCAGTAGGATTTGGTCTAGAAACTTGGGAACTTAGTTTCTGTAGATATTTACATGGAAAATTTCCAAATTGATGGAAAGCAGGCTGCAAAATAAAAATGGAAAATTTAATCAAATCCAACATCAGGATTATGCCAATCACCAATAAAAACTAGTGACTACCTTCAAGGAGTTTACAGTTTATTGGGAGGAAAAAATATAAATGAGTAAATTGAATCAGGTTGTCCAACTGAGGTACCTCAAAAATTATACATAAAATATATGGGACCTTAGAGGTTATCTAGCCTAACTTTCCCTTTTATGGCAACCCTGATAGGTGGTCATCTCTCCTTAATTCCTCTGAACTTTACAAGTAAGCACAATCTTTTGGCTAGTTCTATTCCTCATGTTGAATAGAAATTAGCTTTCTGTATCTTCTGCCCATTAGCCCTAGTTTTGTTCTCTGGAGTTACAGATGACTTCTATTTCTATTTCTATAGAAAGCTCTTCCTTTTCCTTCTTTCTACTCTGATTGTGTAGTTTAATCCTCTCTCAAATACAGCTTATATAGATTTCATTCAAGATGGAGCATGCCCAATTAGACCTTGAATTCTGTTACTGTTTTTTTTTTAAAGAAACTCTTCTGCCTTGCAAAAGTTCTTCCAGTTAAAATAGAAGGGAGGTGTCTATGGCTTCTATTCATCTTCAGTCATCCAGAGCTGAACGAGGCAAGGCTCAAACAGACTGTAGAATACTAAGTCCCATTTTGGACTTAATGGACTCCATTCTCCTGAAAGGACTTTGAGAAAGACAGTATGTATGTCTTGGTCCTCACCAGTCAACTTGGATAGTTCTTATACTTCTCTGGGTCTCATTTTCCTTCTTTGGATTAAATGATTTTTAGTTTTTAAAAAATTTCTTTGAAATCTTTTTCATATTTAAAATTCTCATTTTTCAGCTGACTAGGTTAATACTTATGCCTGTTTCTTTTAGAACCCTGAAGTGTGTTAGTCTCTCTGTTTATCTATTGATCTATCTATGGATTTTAGGAACTTAGGACTTGGAGCTAGAAGGTACTAGAGAAATCATTTAGCCTAGAGGATCCACTGTCCTAACCAAATTAAAATGCTTAACAAAATAAATAAAATATGATAAAATAGATAACATTACATTTTGAACTAACTCAATAGGCAACAACAGCCCTGCAGGGATCTTACTATGGCTTCACAGGGATAGCTGGTCCTGTTTCTATCTGAGTTTGACACTACTAATTTGGACCACTGGCCTAACTATTTTTCTGTTGCTTAGATAAGGTAAGAGAAACCCAGAAAGTGGAGGTTAACTGCCCAAATTCATGAAGGTAGCGAATTTACAAAGTTGTGATTTTTGCTCCAAATTACTGTGGCTACTGTTCTGGGTTCTTCTCAATAATCTTTTTGCTAGCAACATGTCGAATACATTCAATGTATCATAGCACCCCAGACAACCAAAAAGCCTAACTCTTTAAGTTCCATTTTCTATGTCCAGATCAGGGGACTATTGCTGAGAGTAAATTCCTAGAGAGTAGGCCCACATATATGAATGGCTTGAAGACACACCTAGATTAGTTTACAAGACCATTTATTTTTTTAATGATGTTTATACAACCTCATTAATATAGAGGCTTCTCATTTGGAATTGGTGATCATTCCCATGTGGACCATGTGATTTAAATAGATTAAAAAATTGAAAAGTTAGTCATTAACATGAATGTTTTGGGGTTTATGATTTGTTACATGTGGAACTGTTGTGAATTTAATTTTTGTAGCTACATCTCATCTTATACAAGTTCTCATTTATATCTATATTTATAACCCCCAAATTTATGAAGTTTGAAAAGCTTATATTAAGTGAGATTGTTATCCCCCCATTATAATTCCTTTCTTCTTGTGTGACAGATGTTCAGTCAGGAGAATCTGGGTTCAGATCCCATTTCAGACACTTACCAATTATATAACCCTGGGCAAGAAACTTAAGTACCTATTTCATTTTTCACATCTGTAAAGTGAGATCATTAAATTGGATGGGAGAAAGCAGGGGATAAATATTTCTTTTTTTTTTTCCCCAGGCAAGTGGGGTTAAGTGGCTTGCCCAAGGCCACACAGCTAGGTAATTATTAAGTGTCTGAGACCGGATTTGAACCCAGGTACTCCTGACTCCCAAGGCCCGTGCTTTATCCACTATGCCACCTAGCTGCCCTGGGATAAATATTTTTAAACTATGCTAAATGCTTTGAAATTACTATCTCATTTGATTCTTACAAAGACCTTGAGAGGTAGGTGCCATTATACAGATGAGGAATTGAGATTAGGCAATTTTTCGGGTCACACAGTTTTAAGTGTCAGGTTATAGTCAAACTCAACTTCCCATCTCCAGGCACAGTTCTCTGTCTGCTGTATCACCTAATTGCCTCATGGTCTCTAAGGTCTTTTCCAATCTTAAATTTATGACTGCATTATAGTATGACCTCTTTCTATAGTGTCCCTCCCCTCTAAGACTTAACTGTGCTTTGACCTTCTTTGTGTCTGTTCACATTCATAGGAAATAATCTTAGATCATGTATTTACATCTTAAATCAAAAAAGTATTTATTAAGTGCCAACTATGTGGAGGCACCAAGAATGCAAAGAATCTCAAAGAACTTTCACTTAATTGGTATAAACAACCTGTAGACATATAAATAAAGAGTAATTTTGGGGGGGCACAGTAGTAGATGGGAGATCTGAAGAGGCCTCATGTATAAAGTAGTCCTTGAGAAGAAGTTTAATGGGACCTGATTACTCTGAGAGACAGAGGTGTGGAAGGAAGGCATCCCAGGCAGGGGAAACAGCTTGGGCAACTGCATGGAGAGGGGAGATGGAATGCCATAAACAACAGATCGACCAACTTGACTGAAAAATAATGTATTAAGGGGAGCAAAATATAAAAGGTTGATGTAAACAAGACTGATGTCAGATTGTGATGGGTTTCAAATGCCAGAGAAGTGTTTGCATTTAATTTTAGAGACAATAGGGAAACACTAGATCTTTCTGAACAGAGATGTGGTCACATAAACCTTTTGGAAACACCCTTTTGATAGCTGTTTGGAGCAAAGGTGTCAGACATAGCTGTTGGCCATCGGTGTGTCCTTAACTAGATTAAAATGTCATTGGGAAATATTTAACAGAATAAATGAAAATACAATAAAATGTAGATAATGTAAATATGTGTTTTTTTTAAGTGAATTTATGACCCATAGGGATCCTAATGTTTTGAGACCCTGTTTCTATTTGAGTTTGACATCACTGTTATAATAGAAGATGGAATGGAAAAGAGAAAGCATGTGTGTATGTGTGGCAATTAGGAACTATTGCAATAGCCTAAGTAAAAGGGGGTGATAAATATAAAAGAGAGAGAGAGAGAGAGAGAGAGAGAGAGAGAGAGAGAGAGAGAGAAAGTTTACTAAGTTCTCATCAATGATCAGATGAAGACCTAAATCGAGGTTCCTCTTGAATCCAATCATCTTTGACCTAGTCTCCAGTTCCCAGGACACATGATGATTTATCAGATGCTGGTGGGTTGAAAACTTCTATTAAGGGGTCACAAGCCCCATGATATGTGTGTTCCATGAGTCCTTCCCCCTCACTTCTCCCAAACAAAGCATTTTCTTTCCTGTGAGATAGGCTGTATAAGTTAATACCAATTCCCTTACGGACAGATAGATAATAAGATAGGTAAATAGATAAGTAGATAGATAAATAGAACATTTATTAAGCACTTATTTAGTAGGTAGCAGGCTCTGTACTAAGCTTTGGTAATACATATCAAAGCAGACAAGACAATGCTGGGTGTCTAGAATAATGTGGGTAAGCGGAGGAAAAGATACCAATTTTGGGGAAAGGTGAGGATACTGCAGGAAGTGGTACCAGCAGTCTGGTTCTCCACTAGATAAGGCAAAAAATCCACCATAAGGACTGAGGTAGCAGTGGTGGAGGCCAAGTTTCCAGAAGGGTAGAGATGATTGGAGAGGGAAGCTGAATGGTTAAAAACCCTGATCAACCTTATGTAGCTAGTAGACATCAGAGGCAGATGCTGATCTCCTGACTCTGTCTTTCCATCATAGATTAGATTTTTAACCTCCTTTTGTCTCTTTCTGTATTTCCACAGAATCTAGTATATTGCAGGTATTTAACAAATGCTTACTAACTGACTCCCTCTATCTCATTGCTTCCCAAATGTAAGCTCTGTGAGTCCAGGTACTGACTTTGTTTCCCTTCATATTGCCTTGTTCAGGGCTTGGCACAAGTCATCGACCTGACTTGATTTTTCAATTTTTTTTAATTGCAAAAGAAGTGTGGTTAATTCCTTGTCTCCTGGAAGATGTGGTTATTGGAGAAAACCTAGAAAAGATCTAAGATCTATTGCATGTACCATAGGCTGGCTACCACCACCTTTTCATTTTAGTGTGTGTGGACAGACTTGTCTCCCTGGTTGGGACAAGATAGAAGAATAATATGAAGTTTGTCACCCCCCCCCCCCACCTTGTTGTTTCTTTTTGGAAGCTGAGAAATGACCCTTTCTCTTTGAAGAAATAGGAAATGCTTAGGGCTCCAGAGCCATGCCTGAATCTTGAGAATTCTCTGCCCAGGGATATGGAGAGACGGGAGAGCATTGGATACGCTGCTTTTCTGGATGGTAGCCATGCTGGGGAGAAGTCATTTAGTTCTGTGATAAGAAAGAAGAGCAGGGAGGACAAAGGCAACTCCAGCTGCCTAGGGCCCCTGTACTTTTGCTTAATGTATGGTAAATCCTATCCTGCTGATTAAAGGACTGTGGGGTTAGGGTTTGGCTGTGAGTCGACCTGCCATAGACCTGCCCTCCTCCCCAGCCCCAGAGGAGGGATTACTCTCTGTGAGGTTAACTCAGGGAAGGGTATGCCAGGGGAGATGGGAATGGTTTTAAAACACACACACACACACACACACACACACACACACACACACACACACAGACCCAGAAAAAGAATGATTAAGCTGTTATACTCTGAATTGCATATCTTGGTGGAATAGGTTTAATTCTTTAAAGACTCAAAAGAGCCAAGGCTTGTGAAGAGATGATAAATAATAAATAGTAATTAAATTAAAGATGTACATACTGTACTACTCTTGAATTCCAGGAAGTTTGAAAATGGACTCACATATAATCATTGTAATTAAGATCCTCAGCTGAGGATCTTCGGTTGGCGCCGCACGAGATAGAAAGCTACAAGGGAGTTCACCCACAGACTGATCAGGAGCTGTCAGAGTTTGCCATCCCTTGACTGGACCACAGAAAGCAAGGGGGGGGGGGCAGCTGTTTCAGTGAGCAGTGGCTTATCTCTGGCTCTCTGTTGACTCGGCTGCAACTGCTTTATAATGACTGGAGGCAGGGGTAGGGGGAAGAAGAGGCTGACTCATACCAGGGTCCAAAGAAGACCAGCCTCAGGAAAGAGGCATCAAGGAGATCATTTCTTAGCCCTAGAGATTCAGATTATTATGTTTGTATCCAGAACTGTGCTAGATGGCATAGGAAGACCATGAATGTATAATGCATGTGCCCTCCAGTAGCTTAGGCTATTATGGTTGGGGAGATGTTGGCCAGATAGACAGAAAGCAGCATAACAGAAGGTTGAGTTGTACAGAAGCAGGGATTCAGAGATGGGGAGGGTCTTGTGTGTTAGAATCATTCCAGTAGTGAAAGGACTTGAACTGCAATTATGGTTATATTTGGATATATTATGGATAGCCAGAAGAGGCATGATAGAGGTAGATTGTTTAATTGTCTATCCTAAATACTGGGTGGGCAGTTAGATGGCATAGTGGATAGAGTATTGAGTTTTCATGTTCCTGAAGTCAAATCTGATCTCAGACACTTATTAGTTGTGTGACCCTGGATGAGTCACTTAACCTTGTTTGCCTCAATTTCCCTATTGGTAAAAATGAGTTGGAGAAGGAAATGACCTTTTCTTTTTGGCTAAGAGAGCCCTAAAATTGGATCATGAAGAGCT
Source organism: Macrotis lagotis (assembly GCF_037893015.1). Lineage (NCBI taxonomy): Eukaryota > Metazoa > Chordata > Mammalia > Peramelemorphia > Peramelidae > Macrotis > Macrotis lagotis. The sequence goes on along the minus strand of NC_133658.1, from coordinate 117,019,990 downwards.
GGACATGATAGAAGTAATCAAACAACAGAAATCACTTGGGACTGTGAACTAGTTTGAAAAAGTGTGAGGGATGCATGGAGAAAGGGGGTGGCATATAACCTCTAAATTAAAGAAATGCCATTTCCTCTTTTGAAAAGCTCAATAAAACGCTGTATTATTCTGTTTTTTCTCAAGTCAGAGAGTAAAATGAGGTTTGAGGTGTCTGACTAAGCTAGCAGACCAGACCAACAACTCTAAAAAATCCAGAGTTTAAAATGTTTAGTCTGCTGATCCCCTCAGGTCCTGTTAAATTTAAGCACTTAAAGATCTGACTCAGTTATCCCTCTTTTGTGAGCAGTGGGAAGTCCTGTGAGCTTGACCCATGGAAAGTTCAGCTCTGAGACCCCCAAGTCAGTTTCCTTTGAAGTTCAAGGGAGCAGAATGCTGACCAGGATTATACCAAAAGATCTCAGGGAGTCTAAGCTAAGCCTGGGAACCCAGTGCAGGCTATAGGCCGAAATGCACCCCCTTTCTGCATTTTCCTGTCCATCTTTTTATACCTTTGAAGGAACCAGAAGTTACCAAAGGGTGTTGGTCTTCTGACTCATGATCCTTGTTCGCTTGAACTGAACAGAATGCTGTGGTCTCTCCATATTTAGAGGTGCCTCTGGGGTGAGTACATATAATTACCATGTCATTTTGTAATCTTTATCAGTAAGGTAAAGGAATAGATCAGAGGAGTCCCTGATCAATTTGAGCAGTTAGTCAATCAACTTGGTGAGAGTTCAGGGCATAGTTCTTTGTTCAGGGACATCCAACGGACACCTCCCCATGGAGTTGGGCAAGCCCCACAATACCTTTCAGACTGTATTTTCCTCCTGATAAGTTGACTGAGCCCTCTCCACACACTGAGAAAATAAGTTGGTTGAACTCTCTTGGGTTTACTTTCCATCTTTGGAAGACAGACTGGAGAGGAGTAGCATAGATATATACTCAGGAGGTGAGGGTGGCCATGTTCTGTTTCCTCCCCATCTCTAAGGAATAATTAATAGTGATTTGCAATAGAAGTACATGGAGAATGAATGTGTCTGCTCTGATGACCTGAGAAAGTTCTTTTATCTCAGGTTCCTGATTGCCTTCTGCTTTTTTACATTTTTTTTCCCCCTGAGCACAGTTCAGAGACTGGAAAATTTCTAGTAGCTTTCCCCAGTTGGGGATAGGGAAACAGTCAGGGCCACTGGACTTTTTGAAGAAGCACATGGCAGAGGCAGACATAACCCTCTCAATCTGCAACTGAAACTTTTCCAGTTTTAATTAGAACTCTCAGACTGAATCCTTTGAAGGGGATTTCCTGATGCAAACATTATCCTTCAAGAAGGAAGAAGATTCTCTACATAGTTCCTATGCATTGTACTACATAGAAAGGCCAAAATCAAGGAACTACTTAAAGTGTAGCAGCTTTGAAAGTGCATTTACCATCTGGAGGGAGTTTAAACTACAGAATGGTACCACAAGCTTTAGCGAGGGGTGGTAGGGTAGAGGGATGGTCTACAGAGGATACGGATCAGGGAATTCCCTGGTCAATTTGACAAGTTAGTCCTGTTAGTTCTTCTGTGGAGGAAAGAAATTTCACCAGAATGTCAGCCCCATGTTCAAGGGAAAACCGACAGACTTTTTGAGTGTTTGCTTCCTTCCTTCCCTCCTTCCCTCCTTCCTTCCCTCCCTCCCTCCCTTTCCTCTTTTCTTCCCTCTTTCCTTCCCTCCTCCTTGCCTCCTTCCTTCCTTCCCTTCCTTTCCCTCCCTTCCTTCCTCCCTTCCTTCTCTCCCTCCCTCCATTCCTTCCTTCTTTCCTTTCCTTCCCCCCCTTTCCCCCCTTCCTTCCTCCCTTCCTTCTTTTATCTCTAAAGAAAGGACAATTATATCTCACAAGATTAGGTGGAAAGTACTCTGTGAACTATAACAGTCTGTAGAAACATAAATTCATAAATTCTTATCATTAAATAAAAAGGTAGTATGTCATAATTACTGACCTTGGAGCAAGAAAGACCTGGGTTCAGGTGTTCCTCTGACACCTGCAAGACCGTATGACAGTTGGCCAATTCAGCTTTTCATTCCTCAATTGCTATGGTGAATGTTCTCATCTACCCTGGTGGAGGAAATTCTGCATCCCTGAATCATGAGGTCACGGGTCCTTAAATCATGCTTTTGTAAGATTTCAAGAGAAAAGTGGAGGATCTCTTTACTGGGAAAAAAAAACAATCTGGATACCTCAGTCTGAGAGAATACCATGAACCTCTCTGGTCTGGACCCCAGGGGGTGGGTATGAACATCAGAGGCTACACTTTCCATGAACTGCCCCTTTACATTCCAGGCCAGCACATCATCTGGCCCGATCAGTCACATCAGAATTCTGGATTCTCTTGAAGACAGCCATGAGGCCCTGGCCCCCAAGAGGAGCCAGAGCTGAGTCATAGAAAGAGGAGTGAGGAAGAGGGGTTGTGGGGCCTCAAGCCCATACCTTTGTATTTGGGGGGGGTTGAGGTAGGGAGAATGACGTTGGGCATCAGGAATTTTCAGAGTCATTGTGCACCCCAGTTGGCAGGCTGACCGGCAGCAGTAAGATGGTAGCTGGCTGATATATTCCAGCTGCCTTCTGTTTCTGGTGCACCCCATCCCACAGGTGACATTTAACCTCTCTGTGTTGCCTGCTTGTGGTTGGCTAAATTGGAGAGAGAGAGGAAAAGATGGGGAGGAATTTGACTTTGACCTTTTCTTCTTTCTCATTACCCCCATCTTCTCTTTGCCTTTCTTGCCCTAAAGTTGAGAAAAGAACACCAGAAAGATAAAAGATCCAAGACCCAATAATTTCCCCTCCTTCCCAAAATTATTAATTAAAAACCATTGAAAGCAATTCCTTTGTGGCATCCCCAGATATCAACACTGACATTTTCTTGGCCCATATGGCCTTCTTTGTGGAGGTATTTTGTGGTCCTCTCAAGTCTCCCTGCTATAGTCTAGCTTCCTGCATTTGTTAAGGAAAATTCTCTTTCCATTAAATAACATAGACTAATAGTGGCCTAAAGCTCAAATAAATGACCAAGGAGTGAGTTCAACATTCCCCTGGGTGATTCTAACCTATTCAAAAGATTTTTTTTGGGGAAAATTGCCTGTTTTTTCATGTTTTTGCTGGGGGGGGGGGGTTGTCATCTTATTTCTCTCTTTTTAGCTGAATACCCCGCCCCCTTCATTTATTCCCTCCTTGGATGAAGGGTATCAGTAGGGTTAATAAATCATGAAAGTCTGGAAATACGACGTTTCAAAAGCAGGAAGGGAGGTATAACATATCTTACCAGAGACTTTAGTGGGAACTAGGGTATTTAACAGATCCCTTCTCTCCCATGGCTCAGCTTCCTGCCAGACCCCTCCCTCCCTCCACCTCTGGGAAAAATACCACACAACGAATGCTGGGACAATTTGCTCATTGGGGAGGGTCGTCTGGGCAGGAGGAGAGTCTGAGCAGTCCCATCTTGGATGACATTTTGAGGATAGGTAGCCTGAAGGTCTGCAAACCTGCACAGGCCTGGATTTGCTTGGGCTCCTGTGCCTGAAGGAGAATGTGTTCACAGTCCTAAAAAAGCAGCTTCTGTAATTTGATTAAGAGGCAAAGCTGGGGGAGGGAATGGTGGAGGGAGAGGAGGATTTTTGGTTTTTAACCTTTTGTTGATAGCACTAAATGCTAAAGAAAATCAGCAGGAATGGATAGCTCCCCCCCCCCCCCCCCCCCCCCCCCCCCCCCGCTCCAAGCTATGCATTTCGGTTTTGCTGATGGGAATGAGTTATATGGATGGGAAGATCTGCTGGACCCCAAGAGAAGACTCCTAGACCAGTTAGAAATCATCTGTCTTTTATTCAGGAGCTGATTATCCACCTATAAGCCTTAATGAGTGGATATTTTGCCTCCACTAAAAATGATAATAATTATAATAATAACTAATATTTATATAGTACTTAAGGGTTTGCAAAGCACTTTACACAAGTCATCTCATTAGATTAAGTCACCAGAGGGCACAGACTATCTTACATTCCTTCTGTTCCCTCCTATAGTATCTCTCTAAATAATTCCACTAAAATAGATATTTATTTATTATAATTAAATAGATATTTATTAATTTTCTGCTATGTGCCAAGGACTTGCTAAGGATTAGAGATACAAATACAAGGAAATGAGACAGTCCCTAAGCTCTAGGGTCTTGCATTATTTTATAAAATCAATTTTTTAAAATTTTCCACATCTTCATTCTCTCCTTCCCAACTCTTGCCATCCCCCTGTGTACAACTGGGAAAGCAAGAAAAACAAAATTTCTATTACAAAGGTATGTTGTCCAGCAGAACAACTTCTCCATTGGCCATGTCCAAAAAAAGTCTCAATAAGTAATCTAAATCCATCACATCTCTTTGAGAAGGTGGGTACCATGTTTTATCTGAAATTGTAGTGGGTTATTGTGTTGATTAGAGTTCCAAAGACTTTCAAAACTGTTTTTCTTTATATTACTATTGTTGCATATCCTATTTTCCTCATTCTTTTTACTTCATTCTGCATCAGTTCATGCAAATCTTCCTAAGTTTTTTTCTGAAACCATCTCCTTTTATCATTTTTTGCAACATAATAGTATCCTATCACATTCATTTACCTTAACTTATTTGATCATTCCCTAATTGATGGACATCTCTACAGTTTCCAGTTCTTTGCTGCCACAAAAAGAACCTGTTGTAAACATTTTTGAGTACATAAGCCCTTTTCCTCTTTCTTTGATTTCTTTGAGGTATAGGCCTAGTGATGATTTTGCTGGATCAAAGAGTATGCAAAGTTTAATAGCTTTTTGGGCCAAATTCCAAATTGCTTTTCAAAGTGGAAAACACTTCACAGTTTACTAAAGTTCCTGTTTACCCACTGCCCTTCCAGTATTTGTCATTTTCCTTTTTTTGTTAGTTTTGTCAATCTAATGGGAGTGAGGTAGAACTTGAGAGTTGTTTTAATTTTCATTGTTCTATTAGTGATTTAGAGCATTTTTCATATGGTTTTTTAAAGTTTTTGTGTCTTTGTCTAAAAACTGCCTATTCATCTTCTGATCAATTGTTGATGAATTATTTTTTAAAAAAATAATAGTACTTATTTTTTCTAATTACATAAAAATAGTTTTCAACATTCATTTTAATAAGATTTTTGAATTCCAAATTTTTCTCCTTTCCTCCCCACTCCCCAAGACAACAAGAAATCTGATGTTATTCATGCTCAGTCATTTTAAACACATTTCCATATTAGTCATGTTGTCAAAGAAGGATCAGAACAAAAGACAAAAATCATGAGAAAGAAAAAACAAAAAGCAAATTAAAGAAGTGAAGTATGCTTTGATCTGTATTCAGACCCCATAATTCTTTTTCTGAATATGGAGAGCATTTTCCAGGTGATGACTTCTTAGGTCATAGCAACTCATGAAACAAAGAAAGTACAAAATAGATTGGTTAACTTCATCTACTTTTGCTGTGATAGTGACACAATGGCAAATTAAAAGGGTGGTAAGGAGAGTACAATTTTTTTTAGGTTTTTGCAAGGCAATGGGGTTAAGTGGCTTGCCCAAGACCACACAGCTAGGTAATTATTAAGTGTCTGAGGATGACTTTGAATTTAGGTACTCCTGACTCTCCATGTTCTATCCACTGTGCCACCTAGACGCCCTGAGAGTATAATTTTTATTAACATTAACTTGACTATTGGATCCTTGACCGATGACCAATAAGCATATATACTTCTGCAGAAATGGAATATATCAATCTTGGCACTGTTGCGATGAATAAAATGAGAACACAACTCTACACTGTCTTTTTTTCCTGGAATTCCTACACATAATTCATAGCCTTTGTGCCTATACTGAACAAAGGTGGAGAAAATCGCACCATTCTGACTGGGTCTACCACATAATCTCAATTAGGTCCTCACCACTGCTAGGTAATCCTACTACCCTCCCTCTTTTTTTAGTTCTATTGATATTTTATTTTATTTTTCCAATTATATGTTTTGAAAGTTTTTCAACATTCATCCACATGCATATTCATGTTACACAAATTTCTTCCACCCTCCCTTTCCACCCCACTTTCCTCAGTCTAGTTAACACTGTACATGTACATTTGTGTTAACATGTTTACATATTAGTCATTTTCTATTATGAGGAATTAAGACAAAGGGAAAAGAAAGAAAACCATGAAATAAGAGGGAATAATATAGTAGAAATTTTTAAAAGAACACAGTGTTCATTCAGATTCTGTAGTTTGAGGTTTTTTATTTGTTTTGCTTTGTTTTCTTCATTTGGATGTGTATGGCATTGTCCATAACAGGTCCCCTAGCTCTTTCAAACTACTGAGAGGAACTCTATCCATCATAGCTGATTAATTCACAATGTTATTTTTTTTGTTCATTTTTTTGTCTTTTGTTTCATTTTTTGGAAGACAGAGGGGTTAAGTGACTTGCCCGAAGTCACACAGCTAAGTAGTTATTAAGTGTCTGAGGTCAAATTTGAACTCAGGTCCTTCTGACTCCATGGTCAGTGCTCTATCCACCATCTAACTGCCCCTCACAATGTTATTGTTAATGTGTACAATGTTCTCTTGTTTCTGCTCCCTTAGCTCAGCATCAGTTCCTGTTATTTTTTTCATGCTTTATTATACCTCTTTTATCAGCTCACTAGCCACTTTCCACTCTTCTTAACCTTTTCATTTCTTCTTAAACTTCCCATTTCTCCCCTTCTCCCCACTCTCTCTCAACTGAGACCCTTATCTTGTATTTTCTAGAAAAAAAATTGAGGTTACTATGAACTCCCTTTTGTAATTGAATATACCCTAGGGTTCTGTTCTGGACTCTCTCATCTCTTCTCCCTCTATCCTACCTCATTTGGTGATCTCTACTTCCCATTGATTTAATTACCATCTATTTGCTTATGATTCTCAGATCTACCTGTCCTGCTCCAATCTCTTTGCTAACCTCTAGTCTTGCATTTCCAATCGCCTTTCAGACATCTTGAATTGGAAATCTGGTAGAATCTTAAAGCTATTGGGGTGGCTAGGTGGCGCAGTGAGTAAAGCACTCCCCCTGGAGTCAGGAGTACCTGAGTTCAAATTTGGCCCCAGACACTTAATAATTACCTAGCTGTGTGGCCTTGGGCAAGCCACGTAACCCCATTGCGTAGCAAAAAACTTAAAAAAAAAAGAATCTTAAACCTATGTCCAAAACAAAAGTCATTATCTTCCCCTTAGAGCTGCACTCCCCCATTTCCCTATTACTGTTGAGGGCAATACCATCCTCTCAGTCCTTCAGGCTTGAAATCTAGGAAACATCTTGGATTCCCCATTCTTTCTCACCTCCCCATATCCAAGCTACATTTCTCAAATATGTCCTATTCTTTCCCCTGACACCACCACTACATTTATTAAGGATATACTTTTACATATATTATATACTATTATATATATATATATATATATTTATAATTGTATTATTAAGGATGTGATAGCCCTGGGGAGATTAAAAAAAGGCAAAAACAGTCCTCGAGGAACTCATATTCAAATGGAAGAAGCAACATTTATGTAAGTATTTATCTCTATGAGTAGACAGATTATATATGGAAAGTGATCTCAGAGAGGAAGGTACTAGTAGCTGGGGCACTGGCAAAAGGTCTCTTGTAGAAGGTAGGATTTCAGCTGTGACTTAGGCAATGACTAGGCAGTGAAACTAAGAGACAGAGGTAAGGAAGCTCAGCCAGTACATGGGTTGTTCAAGGGACAACAAATAGGTTACTGTAGTGGACCACCGAGTCCATAGGGGGCTGTAAAGTTTAGGAAAGTGCCAGGTAGAAAGGGCCCAGGTTGGGAAGATTTCTAAGTACCCAAGGATGATAATTAAACTCATGAACTGATGAGGTCACTAAATGTCTTACCAAAATCTTAGCAAGGTCTAGAATACCAAAATCTTGTGCAAGGAAAACATGAAACTTAGTAATAAAGCAAACTAACTTTATTGAGGGGACATACTCACAATATGAATTCAGGGAAAATATTGGAAACTGCTAAGTTCCACTGAACCTCTTGGTAGAATTGGGTTCTGATAAGCACTGAAGAAAGTGGGGCAAAAATCTTTCTCCCCAAGCAATAAACAGATGAATTTTTATTGGATTCTTATCTGGGTCTAGCAGGGCCAAAAGGGAGCAAGGATTCTGGACCTGGAAACTGTGTGTGGACTTGTGCTAATGAGGGGAAGAAAGAACACTGAGAAACTGCAGACTAGTTTATATTCAAATTATCCACCAGTGGAAAGCAGATTTAGGCCATTAGTAGGTAACTATTTCCCTTAAACTGAATAGAGGAAAAAGAGGGGAAAAAAGGGCCAAGATAGAATTATGGAGATCCAAAGTTAATGCACATTACATGGATAAAGAAGGACACTGAAAAGTGGTCAGCCAGGGAGAGAGAGAGAGAGAGAGAGAGAGAGAGAGAGAGAGAGAGAGAGAGAGAGAGAGAGAGAGAGGCAAAGAGAAAGAGAGTGCAGTGTCATGAAAACTACATAGTATCTAAAATGAGTGTGCTCAATTGTCAAATGATTGAGATGGGGCAGATAGAATAAGGACTGGAAAAGGTCATTAGATCTGGCAAAGGAGAAATCATTGGTAACTTTAGAGAAAGCAGTTTCAGTTGAATGATAAAATTGGAATCCAGATTGCCAAGGATTTAGAAAATGAAAGAAGGAAAAGTAGAAAAGTGTAGACGACTCTCATAAAGAACTTACCTGAGAAAGGAAGGAGAGATATGGGATGATAGCCAGCAAGAATGTAGAATCAAATGATGATTTTTTTCTTAAGTGAAGGAAGGCATGGATATGTTTGTAGACAGCAGAAAAAGTGCTGATAGATATTGAAGATAAGGGAATGGGGAAGAAAGAAGGCATAATCTTTTGGAAGAAGTTTATATATAGAACAAGGTTAAAATTCAACTAAGTAAAAACATTCCAAGGGTTTTTATGGATGAACCCTGAAGGATAACAAATAGATGAAAAATGGGACAAATTTGTAAAGATTTCTAAAGCAAATATTTCTATCAATAGCAAAGAACCCTTCCCATTTGGATCTTAATCTCAAAGTATTCAGTGGGTTGCAAGAAGAAGTATAAATGGCACACGCATACATATATCCTTACTCACACATACACACACACACACACACACACATACACACACACAAAGTTGATAATAGCATCTGAACTAGATCAGATAGAGATAGTCTAAATTGGAGGTGACATAATTTTTAAGCCATTGTAGGATCAATTCTTAAAGCATCAGAAAGAAGAGCAGGATTTTTAGGGAAAAAATTCTCAGCTCAGACTAATTTTGAAACAAGACAAATAAGAAAATATAACTAAATACTGATACATGGATCTACTTTCCCAGCTTTACACATTTTTAATAATGATAATCCACATATATATTGAGGGCATGCTTAAGAGGAAGACCTTTAAAAATTGTATTCATTAGAAGAATGCAATATTTTATATTCACATAGTTGACTGAAGGGTACAGAAAAGTTAAAACCGCATCCACAGTGCCTATTAATGAATGAATACAATAAACATTCAAGTTATTAGAGCAAAATGTTATCTTAACAAACTTTCTCTTACAATGTCTTTTTTATGCATGTGTCAAAATTATGTAAGATTCCTTAAAAGAAGTAACAACAGAAGCAACTTTGTTGAGCCATCTGATGACTTGTATCAAACAAGATATGAAACAGGATGTGTTTGCTAAAAGTGTTAGCAATATGTATGGAAATGTCTAGTGTGGAGACCAAATGAGAGAGGATTCCCTAGAGATGGTGATAGCTTCCTGATGCTTCTGTCTGTGTATGATATAGTGTATACTGATTTCATAGAGCCCTGGGACATCATAGGACTTCCTAGATGATATTCATAATCTCTCAAATAAATTCAGCCTAACTATCCAAAAAGGAAAAACCAAATGGATGAAGAATGCTTTTTGTTCATTTTGTATCACAAATTATGCAGTTTAATGGTCAGTATATTTGTCTTGGCCAGACATTTACATCGGCCAGACTCAGAATTAAACAGTCATAAGAGAATAGCTTGGATTGCCTAGGGGAAATTATGCAGAGCTTTTAATGGCCTTCACTTCTCCCTGAAACAAAGTCCTACCTTTCTAAGAATAATACTTTTCTGGGTAAGTTGTGAGATGTGGAATGCAAACATTTTTTGAAAAATTAAAGTTTTTTGAAAACAATATTTAATGTCTCTTTTAAACAATACTGGCTTAATAACTTTACATTTAAATGAATTTCAAAGCATAAAGTGTCATTTATTTTCAGATTTTTGAACAAAGTCTACATATGAACCTTTGTTCAATTACTTTCTCATTTAATGGTAGTGTGCAATCCATCAAACTCATTCTTTTTCTCTTTATATAATTTTATAAGTTTTTCCCCTAATTCTCTTAATAATCTATATATTTGTGTATTTTAATCACTATATATATATATATACATACCATATTTTCATGTTCAATTACAACAATAGAATTAATCACTCCCTTATTATTGGACATTTTGGTTGCTTCAAGTTACAAGTACAAATGATGTTGCTATTGAAAATACTTGAACATTTTTATTGTTTTTGATGGTATTGTCAGTATGACTGACAGGAATTTTGGGTCAAAGAGCACAGTTATTGGTAACTTTTACTATATCACTATATAGTATTATGCCTCATAAATATTCTACAAGTTTTCAATATCACTAGGGTTTTCTTTTTTTGCTTTTAATTATTCTTGCCAATATAATGGATCAAACCTCAAAGTTATTTTGTGGTTCACATCTCTTTATTAGTGAGGATTAATTTTAAGTGATTATTAATAATTTGCTGTTTCTCTTTTTAAAATTATCTTCACATCCTTGATTATTTATCCTGTGTGGACTGAATTTTAAAAAATAATTTGTTATAATGATGATATAAAGTTTTTGTTAATCATATTTTCTGTAATTCTTTTTTCCAATTTGTTGTTTTTCTTTTTCTTTTAATTATGGCATTTTCAGTTGTATTGAAGTTTTCATTTTATTATTTATGTTATCATAATCTAAAACATCATCTTGACCCAGACATTTTTCTCAGTTGTTGAACTGAAAGAAATGCATCTCTTTGCACAATTGTTGCAAACATTTCATTCCATTTTCTTCCATCTCTTTAAGATCTGGTTTTCTAAGTTTAAATCTCTTATCCAGGTAGAATTCATGGGGGGACATATATTTTTAGATGTGGGTCCAATTTCCTTCTCCACTAAATTTTGACAAGAATTTTTATCAAGTATACTTGTTAAATAATCAACCATTTCCCCACTTTTTATTTTCTAAGGGTTGTCAAATACTATTCCTTTATATAAATCAGGTTGAAAGTCTATTTCTAATATTACATTCAATTAAGTCATTACTGTTTTTTTTGCCAGAACCAGACAGCTTTGATAATAATGAATTTCTAATGTTTTAAATTCTAAGTGTGCAAGATCCTCTTCCTTAACCTTTTTTTAAAAAGTATGTTACTTCTTGGATTTTTTCTCCATAAAATTTAATTGTTATTTGTTAAATTCTTTAAAGAAGTTTCTTATATTTTGATGGGTATTACTTTGGGGATAATTATCATTTTTACCAGATTATCCTGACTCAAATATGAATACTGAATATGAACATGAACTGAGACACATGAGAGGGAGAGGGAAAGAGGGAGAGAGGGAGAGAGGGAGAGAGAGAACAAAAAAGTTTAGAAGAAGAAAGTGTACAGTTTTGCTATTATTTTATTAAACTTAAAACCTTTAAAAAGTTATATGTGTATTACATATGTACATGATTTTTTTGATAATTTGTCTTATTTTTCCTCTGTAACTTGGGCTACTTGAATGGTCAGTTTTTCATTGTGTCAGTTTTGACAGTACTATTGGAGAATAATTATTGCTAATAATTCTTTAAATTCTCTTATTTGTCAGAATATATATCTATGAAGTATTCTCTAATATTTAAATTTTTTTGCGACTTGTTTCTATTTGTAATTTTGCTGATTTGAGTTCTCTCTTTTTTTCTCTCTCCATCTCTCCCCCTCCCCCTCTTTCTTTCACTCAAATTTGCTAATGATTTGTTACTTTTGTTTTTTCCCCAAACAACCAGTTCCTGCTTTTATTTGTCATTTCAATTTTTTCTACCTTTTCCATTCTGTTAATTTCATTTCTTACATTAATAAATTTCTCTGTCTCTCTCTTTCCTTTGGCTTATTGCTTTATTCTTTTTCTAGTGTCAATGATTACAAACCTAATTCATTTATGTTCTCCTTTTCCTTCTTTTAATATAGATTTTAAGTGATAAAATTCACCTTTAAATACTGTTTTGACTAAATTGCTTAGTTTTGAATATCATTACCATTGTTTTTTAAATAACCTATCATTTTTATTTTTTATTTAGCTCAATCATCAGTCAATAAATTGCTTTTTCTATATTTTTCTAATGTCATTAGATTCTAATTTTATTGCATTCTGATCTGAAAATACAACCTGGATAATTTTTTTTCTTGGACTTTCCTGAAATTTGAGTTATAATCAGTTTTTGTTAGCTTTCTATATTATATTTTAAAAGATGTATTCCTTGGTGCTCCCATTTAATTTTATTCATTTATCTTTTCATATTAGTAAGCAGTTCAATTCTGTAATTTCTTTATCATTAACCTTTAAAAAAGTTGTCATATTCTGATAAGAATATTGAGGTTCCCCTATGATGTATTACTTTTTCTATTTCCTCTCATATAGTTCATTGCAGTTCATGAATTTAACTGTTAAGGTTTTGGTGCAAATTAGTTGAGAATTGTTAAAAATTTGTTAGTTATTTTTCCATTCTCTATTATATAATATCTTTGTTTCTTTTAACATTTTCAAATTTTAATTCTATATTTTCTATTGAATATAATATTCTATATTTAATTCTATATTTTCAGATATATCCTGCTTTTCTGAACTTTTATTGACTTGAAGGTTTTAGCCCATCCTCTTAATTTTAATTCAGCTATTCTTTTTTTTTTTAAGGTTTTTGCAAGGCAAACGGGGTTAAGTGGCTTGCCCAAGGCTACACAGCTAGGTAATTATTAAGTGTCTGAGACCGGATTTGAACCCAGGTACTCCTGACTCCAAGGCCAGTGCTTTGTCCACTATGCCACCTAGCTGCCCCTTAGCTATTCTTTTAATAATACTTTTGTATCAAATGTCTTTCTGGTAAGCAATATATTGAGAGATTTTTTTTTCTTGATTCATTTTGAAATTGTTTTTCTTTTAATGTGAAAATTTATGCCATTTAGGTTTAATGCAGTAAGTGATATGGTTTTGTCATTTTCTTCTTATTATTATAGATGTAGTTTAGAGAAAGTGAAATTTGCCTTAATCTTCTATGTGTTTCAATTGTTAACTCCAGTAAGTAAAACAAGTAAGATTAGAGAATTTAAATCTTTTTTTGAGGTTTAATTCTTTTATCATAGACAGAGGAATTTTACCTTTGGGATTGCCAGATATTTTTTCTCTTCTTCTTTTAAAACTTGTTTCTGTTTGTTATCTCTGTTAAAAAATGTGCATGCCTTTTAATTTTCCTTAAAAATGTAGTTAACTATATATATATATATATATCTATTTAAAAAATTAACCATATATTTTTGCCCAGAACAGTAGCTTGCTTGTTTCTATTATAATTAACAATTTTTGCAAGCCATAGTCTTATAGGTATGCACATATATTATATACATATCATATACATACACACATATATAACCTACATGCAAAATCTTAATTAGAAGGAGTTGTGTGATAAAAAAAATAATCAGACTTGGAAATATAGGACCTGTGTTCAAATATTTGTTCTGCCACTTACTACCTGTATGACTTTGTACAAGTTGAATAAGCGCTTTGACTATCAGTTCCTCATCATTTAAAGTGATGAGAATAAACTAGGTGGTCTCTAAGGTCTCTTCATTTCTAATTCAATGACCCTTTATGGATAGATGGATATCCTTTATGGCCTTATGTATATAATCAATTTTGTTAATCACTTATCATTGCTTGGATTTCCTTTCATGGTGCTTATAGATGTTTCTTTAGTCATCAATTTTTATTAATGAATTTAATTAGGCTTATAGTTAAAAAACTAAATTTGAGGGTCACCCAAAGGGAAATGGAGATAAATGGTTATGTTGGTACTAGATAGATTTTAATACACTATCTAAAAAGAATTGTGTAAGAAAAGTGCCTTGATGTAAGATATCAGAGAGATTTGTGACCAGAAAAGAAGATGGGCTGATCATGTAGTGAGATTGAGGGATTAACAGTGAATAGCCTGAATGCTCCATTATTACCCATGCAATGTCAAGGGCAAGTTGAATAGATTATCAGTGAAGGATTTATAAGAGTATGTTAACAAGAGTTGTATAGAGTGAGGAGGCATGTGATCCTCATCGATGGATGGAGTATCCATGTACATGAGGTTATAGATTTGGGAATAAAACAGATAATTGAAATATCAATGTATTTAAAAAGACAGAACATCAGAATTCCTAATTTCTTAACTTGAAAGTTTTTTTTAATGTCTTCAAAGGCTTTTTAATTATCTTAATCATCTCAACAACCCTCTTAGGTAGAAATGGTAACACATTTAAAATGAACTTTACAATTTACAAAACACTTTTTATAAGTATATCTTAAAGTAGTTAGTATAAGTATTATTACTCCCATTTTGCAGATGTGAAAACTAAGTATTGGAGAGGTTAAATAACTTGCCCAAACTATCATAATCAGTAAGTGGCAGATTTGGGACTCAAAACCCAGTGAATTGATTTAAAGCCTCAGCTTCCTCTTCTGTAATATTGAGAAAACCATACACTATCTCAAAGGGTTACTATGAAGAAAGCTCTTTTTAAGGAACTCAAATTCTGAATAATTGATTAACCTATACTGGTCCTAGAGAGTAGGCAATGAAATATACCTAGATGAGAAATTATAAGGCTAATATTTTTGATATCTTGTCAAATAAGGTCAATGTATCATTTTTCAATAATTATTTTGTCACAGAGGAAGGTTCTTCAATTTTGATTAGGGGCATATGGTACATAGGTACATATCCAAAAATAACAGACTTGAAAAATAAACTCATCAAGAAAACTTTTTTTTAAAGAAAACACTTTAAAATTTAGAAAGTAGTATAGAAATGAGTTATCATCATTATTCAAAGACTCATGTTCTTATTCCTATGCTATTCTGTAGAATTGATCTCATTGTCCAAATAAGAGAAGTGAGTAGCAGCAAGGTCAACTGACTGTCCCGAGGTTAAATAACCAAAAGAGACTAACATTTTGGAATGGGAACAATCTTCTATTCCTTAAAGATCATCTCTATCAACTCCTTATTTTGTAAGTGAGATTTGATGTTCAGAGAGGCTACAGAACTTGCCAAAGATCACACAAGTAATTAGTGAGAGTCTGATTCCTAGTTCAATACCATTGCCATTACTCCATCTCTAAGGGATTCCAATGATTTCCATTAGTCTTCTCCATTCTGTCTGTGAGATTTGGTCAAGTTATTTAAATTTAAATTCAGTTTCCTCAATTTTAAAATGAAGGATTTAGACTAGATGATGATCTCTTGGATTCCATCCAGTACTGGTTTTAGAGTGCTTGTGAGGAAAGCACTTTGTAAACCTGACAAGTACATATCAATATGAATCGTTTTTTATAGCACGTTGCTAATCAGTGTTGCTATGGCACCTCTACACTTGCATTCTACTCTCCTTTCTCCAAGCCCCAAACTTGTCAGTATATTGGTAATGGAAATGTAATTTTTGTTGGCAAGATAAAAGATGCAAATTCTCCAAACCATGCTTCACTCCAAAGGTAAGCAAAAAGGAAACCAAACATTATTTTATCATGATTCTGAGAATCTAAAATTTTTCATTTTCCTTCTGGGGAAGAAATTCCAGGATTTGACAAGTATCAATATGAATCTTGGTTATCTCTGAAATGGAAGCCACCAAGTGGTTGGAGTTAGCTTAAGAGTCAATATCTTCTGAATACAGTTCAAAGTACCAAGCCAGTGGAGTTGAGGATTGGGGGGAGGGGTGGGAGTGGAAGGGAACACTTCTGGGGATTAATCTCCCAGAGATTCTTATGTAAATAATCGCTGTGCAACTCAGAATAATAGTATAATAGATTAAAACTGGAAGGGATCTGAGAGATTGTCTTGTTGACTATCTTACAATTTAGGAAAGTGAGATCTAGACTTTGTGTGACTTGCCCAAGTTCTCCTAGACAGTAAGTGACAGAATCAAATTTTAAACTCAGGTCAGAGGATTATAGATCTTTTGAGCTAGAATAGACATCAGAGGCCATCTCCAGATTTTTTTTTAACTCTTAACCCTATGAATCTTTTAAAAAAAATAATCTTATTTCAATAGAATTGGTTTCCTTTATACTTCTATGTATTTTATTTGAAGCATTTAAGATCATTTTTCTGGGAAGGGGGTCTTCTCAGATTTCCAAGGCATGACATCCAAGAAAATTAAGAACCACTGTGTTTAGCCCAACTTTCTTATTTTATAGAAGAGGATGCCAAGGCCTGGGGAGATCATTTGATTTGTCCAAGGTCACATAGGTAGTATCAAAGGTGGGTTGTGAACTCAAATTCAATCACCCCAGAGGCTCTTTCCACTGCACCAGAGATAGCCATCAGGGAAGTGGGTCTGGAGTCAGGAAGACTAGAGCTTAAGTGATTCCAAATGAAATATTTGAAAAAGTCCTTAGTACAATGTCCCACACATAGTAGGCACTATATAAATACTTATTCCCTTTCTATTGCCCCAACTTCATGTTCATAGGATGGTTCCTTGTGCCTTTACTTCCTTCAGTATAGTAGCTAGAATATCTGCCCTGGGTTTCTCTCAAAAAATCAATGGGATACTGTATATTTAATGTCAGAAGATAGAGGTTTGAATCCTGACTCTGCTACTTTCTTAATGATCTTTTAAGCAAGTTGCTTCCCTGCCTGGGCCTCACTTTCTTCATTTATTAAATGAGAGGTTTAAATTAGATTGAACCACCACTAACATTTTTGGTACTGTGAGAGTAAATTGATCATGCCCTTTATTATTTATGATGTGAAAGCTCAAGAAGCAACTATGACAAATTTAGATGAGCAGAAGGGGAGATTAGTTACTATAATGGGTCTGTGTTGCTGAAAGAGTATACATGTTAAATTTTTGCACCCTTTAAATTTTGGTGCTCTGGATAAAGCCTCCAATGGTCTCACCCTAGTTATGACTTGTGGTTTAAATCTATGATCCTTTGACCTGACTTTTTCCTGTGGAGAAAGGGAAACCACATAGGTCTTTCCAACATCTCTCTTATCCTGCTGACTTTGAAATAAGCACAGAACCTTTTAAGGCTTTAGAAGTGTTTTTACTGCTAGGAACTACAGGAAACCATGCGGGGATGTAAAATAAACAAAAGGGAAAAGTTACAAAGTCTTAACAGTTAGCTCTGCACTTTCATGCAAATATAAGAACAGTTAAGCCTTGATTTTTCCCCCCTTAGCTTTCCCTTCTTTATTGGGTTGAGTATTTCACTGAACTATGAAGTAATAGGGGGAATAAAAGTTCAGAGTTTTTAAATCAGAGAATTGAGCTTAAATGGCGTCTCTGCCTCTGACTACCTGTGTGACCCTCAGCAAGGGACTGCACCACTCTACAACTCAAGTTTTCTCAGCTTGGAAATGAGGGGGATTGAGTGAGATCACCTCTAAAAACCCCCCTTAGCCCTAAAGCTATGACCATAGCTCTTCTTGGAGACAGATGGCTCCAATTCTGTCTGGGTTGAGTGCTAGATCTTGGTCTCAGGATTCCTCAGCTTGAAGTAGATTTGGTTTGGCAAGATTATTAGATTTCTCAGTTCTTTCCAAATCGGCTCCCAATCTTCTATTTGGATGTTTGACACTGGCTTTGTCAAGGTGCTCCTTATCTGCTGCCCTCCCTGCCCTACTTGCTCCACTAAGATCCTTCCCGTCTATTTAAGGACAGAATAAAACTCCTTGAAGTTGTCCCTGTCTTATTGAAAATCAATAGCTCTGGAGATACTTTTGAAACTTGGTCCTCACCTCTCCCTGAAACCTTCTTGGAGAGACATCCTTCCTACTTGAACTCTAAATTTTCCTCAAAAGGGTTTCTGCTTCATTTTGCAGTCCCCTCCTTCATCTTTGTTGGAGGTCTTTGGGACTGTGGGAAGTCCTATCTCATCCTTGACTCATTCATCTCATCTCTGGAAAGGCAATATGACTTAGGGAACAGAGTGCTAGATTGGAATCAGGAAGACCCAGATTTGAATTCTGACTTGGGTACTTAGCTATAAGAGGCTAAGCAAATTATTTCATCTGTCTAGCCTCATTTGCAAACTGGAGCAATAATTGATCCAAACTCACAGGGATCTTGTGAGGATCAGGTGAGATGATGTTTCTAAAGCACTTTGCAGATTGGAGAGTGGTATATATACCCAGATAGGCTATTTCTACTCTTCAGGTAAAACTTGTCTACTTCCCTTGTATTTGTAGCTTTTGTTTTTCAGCTCAAACTATGATCAGGTAAACTATCTAATTTCTTTATTCCAGACCACTCTGCTTTTAGCGACCTTGGCAAACATCTCTTGGCAGAGCCAGGGGTAGAGGCAGGAAGTCAAAGAGAAGGAGACCATTGGTTGGGAGGAACAGGAAATTAGGAAGAGTTCCCCCTATCTTTTTTTAAGTTTATAGATCTTAAGAAATAAAGATATTTGGAAACAAAAGTTTTGTGGATCAGTGAAAATGTGTCCTAGACTGCCACGGGTTCATGGATTGGCATTAGGAAACAGAGTACTGTTTAAAGCTAACTACTAAGCTTCCCGGGAAGGTTGGTGCTCAATTGGATGCCATTCTTTTATATAAACTTCCATTATGTTTTCAAACCTATCTTCCTCTGGTGTCACTTTAACAAACATTGTCAAAGGACAGATCTTAGAGAATCATAGCATCTCAGTGACTATTCAGTACAAACCGTGCCAGAACAGGGGTCTACTTCTTCCTGCATCAAAACTTGCTTCCCCTGAGTGTTTCCTCACTTCATCTTAGAACTATGACTCTCTTCAAAGCTCTGCAGAAATGCTGCTGCTAATACTTCCAAACTATATTTACTGTTTATATAGTTTGTATATTTTTATGTATACATAATGTTTCTCCTTGCAGGATGAAGCTTCTTGAGGGCAGGTACTCATTGATTTATTTTTGTGTGTGTGTGTTTTTGTATCTAGCACCAATCACAGATGTAGGGTAGGTACTAAATAAATGATTATTGATAAATTGCTCTCCACTAGAGTTGCTTGGTGAATGTTGGCTTTGCAGTCAAGGAGATTTGATTTTGAATCCTGCCTTGGGCAAACTACTTAACCAATCACACTCAGTTTCCTAATCTGTAAAATCAGGATACTAATAGTGGTCCTCTCAAAAAATTGTTGTGAGGAGCAAATGGGATAATATTTGTGACTTGTAACATGTTTTGCAAACCTGAACTAGCAACATTAATTTTAGCTGTTTCCATTTCTGTTCTGAGGGATCCCTCTCCCTTTTAGTTCATTTGTAGACAAAAAAACATGAAATGGGGCTTGAACTCATTGTATGTTTGTGTGACTATTAGAATTGTTACCAGTTCTACAAATTTCACCAGGCTTCTTTGGAAGACTCTTCACTGAGGTGATCTTCCTCCTTCCTCTCAGGACCTCTCCTTTCCTATCCTCTCCTGTCCTTTCCTATCTTCCCCTTTTCTCTCCTCCTCTGTCTTCCCCTCTCATCCCCTGTCCTCTCCACTTCCCTCCTTTTTTTCACCCATCCTCAGCATGAGACAGATTTGTCTAGAGACCCAACAGCACAAATTTAAGTGAGAAAAAATGTAATGCCCAAAGTAATAATAGATGTTTCCCATTGATGGCAGAAGGATCATTTTCCCATCTACCATATTTGCCATCTAGGAACTCTGATACTAGAATCCAGAGAAAGACTTGGATTGTGATATTAGTCAATAGCTCTGAAACCCACTACCCATTTTCTTCTGAAAAAACCCAGTTTTATGACCCTTTCAGGAAATATGGTAGAGGAGGTAATAGAACTTAACTGGAGGATGATTGAGGAAAGTTCTTATGTTTTTGGTTCTTGACTCCAAGTCAATGTGTTTTTGTAATTGTGTCTTTAAGCTTTTCCACATGTGCCCCAAGGCCTATCGGTGAGTGCATTTTATAAACTGGAAAAATGAATAAAAAATAAGACCCAGAAGGGAAACACCAGAAGTAGTGTGAAGGGAAAAGTGTTAGTTCCCCTGTACCTCCCAGCTAGACCTGACCTCCATTTGTGGGGGTCCCAGGGTCAGGTTTATTTGACTTTATGGGTAAAACATGAAGTCTTCTGTCATAGAAGGTTTGATTGGATTCATATTTATGCTGCTCCATTCAGTATTAATTAACTTCAGGAAGGTAAAAAGTGTTCTTTTTCCTCCTCAGCTATCCGACTCCGCAAACCCCGTCTTTGACATGCTGACCTGTAGGTGCTGGATTGATGAAGCTGAGAATGTGTAAGGTCTCATGCACAAAGACCTCATCAGCCATTTCAAAAATACTTTTTGCAAGAAACAAGTATGGGGCTCTAGGGCCAGTCTTGTTGGCCCTGCAAAGCAAGGAGTAGGGACCCTAGACTCCTTATTTTAGCTTGTATTGTAGAGAATGAATCCTGGAGCAAGGTTCCATTTTCATCCCTTCATGGTTTCATGCAAAGCCAGAGTTTAGAGAATGGAGTTAATGGAAAACAAACAAACACTCCAAATTGGATTTTTTTGAAAGGCAAATGGGGTTAAGTGGCTTGCCCAAGGCCACACAGCTAGGTAATTATTAAGTGTCTGAGACCAGATTTGAACTCAGGTACCCCTGACTCCAGGGCCAGTGATCTATCCACTGCTCCACCTAGCTGCCCTCCAAATTGTTTTTAAAATCAATCACAACAGAGTTGCCAAAATATTGGAAGGTGACATATATAGGAAAGGTTTCTTCTGGTAAATGATCACTTGGGCTGATCTAGGTGAGAGGAAGGGAAATAAGGGTTTGTTGGAGTTTTCAAAGAGCTTGAGAACATTCATGCATATAAGATTCCCAGGGTTGACCTTGTACAGGTGGCACCTGTAGACAAATGACCAGCCTGGTGAAGAGATGCTCACTCTTCTGGCTCCACTGAGCACTTCTATGGGAATATAGATGTCTTCTACTGGTGCAGAAGTTAGAACAAAGCTAATGGACTGTCTCTGCTTACCAATACAATCTTGAGTAGTGATATTTGGTCATTCACATCAGATCAAGGACTACATGAACCTACTGGTGGGTTCTGCTGATTTTGTTGGTTAGCATGGTTATATGAGTTTGGCCAATTCAGGTCCTTGAGGTGACCCAGAGTTTGGATGTCAAGCTTGGTTTGTTCTTGCGGTGTGATTGTTTTTGAGGTACACAGCCTCTTTAGGATCTACTCACATCCTATCTGACCATAGAGCTTGAAAGGTGGACTGGAGCCAAGGCTGAATTGAGGACTACGAGAGTCAATTGTTTAGTTTTTAGTGTGAGCATTTACACTTTGGAAATACTACAGATTGGGGCTTAATTTATTGTTTTGTTGATTGTCTAGATTTTCTTTTTATGTTTTTGCTAGGCAATGGGGTTAAGTGGCTTGCCCAAGGCCACACAACTAGGTAATTATTAAGTGTCTAAGCCTGGATTTGAATGCAGGTACTCCTGACTCCAGAGCTGGTGCTCTATCCACTGTGCCACCTAGCTGCCTTGATTGTCTAGATTTGAGAAAGAAATGGAGAAAGTTTTAATAATGCAGATTCAACTTCAAAAGTATGTTGTGCCATCTTCCCTTCCCCTCTTCCCCTTACCCCAGGTGGCTGTAAAACATTAGCCAATGGCACCCTGCTGAAAGGCAACTTGTTGATCAGAGGATCTCTAGATCTTAGAGTTCTCAAGGAACTCTTCAAATTTAGGCCTCTTCCCACTATATCGTTCTGTCTATCATCTACTCCATCCTTTTCCAGGGAAGAATGATGAAGCCTAGAGAAGTGAGAGGATTTCTTGAAGACAAAGAGTAACAGAAAGACCATTCAAAGTCAGGTCTCCCTGATGACAAATTCACTTCTCTTTTCTCTAACCCACTTCACCCTACTTTATCCTCTCAGATCAGTGAACAATAGGAACAAGTGAGCCAGAGAAGTGAGGGGTCAAGGGCAAAGGACCAGCTAGCATTAAGAAGACAATTCAGGAAGACTTCCTGGGGGAGGCCAGCTTTTGGCAGACCTCAATTTGACAGGCAGGGACATGAGGTGTATGCCCATGGAAAGTTGAGTTGTATAAATAGAAAACATAGGGGATACTAGGTGGCACAGTAGATAGAGCACTGTCCCTGGAGTCAGGACAACCTGAGTTCAAATCCGGCCTCAGACACTCAATAAATACCTAGCTGTGTGACCCTGGGCAAGTCATTTAACCCCATTGCCTTGCCAAAAAAACCCCCAAACCAAATCAGAAAACGTAGATTGTCAAATTCAGAAGGCTCAATCTGAATCTGATGGAGACTCTGAATTTTGCAGGTGATTTTAAGTCTCTGCTCAGAGGGGTCTGAGAAAATTACCAGAAAGGAAGACTCATGGGGGGATGTCTATGTGAAAAACTATCTTTAGAAGGGCAGAGAAAGGTGTTGAGCAGGAGTCCAAAACAGAATTTACTCTCCTTCATAGATCAAGGTTGGGATGAAATCTGAAAGATCACCTTGTCTGATCTCCTTGTTTTATATTTGAACTTGAAACTCAGAGAAAGAATTTGTTCAAAGTCACAGAGGTGTACAAAGTGAGAAGTTTAATACTAAGCAAATGGGAATTATTATTATGAGGTCATTGACTTACAACAGGGATTTTTTTCTGGGATTCTTGGAATATGAAGTTTTATTGTGGGGCCCCTGTATATCTCCAGAACAAGAATTAGCTTTGTAGCAACAGAACTCCCCCCCCCCCCCACCTTGCAGGAGACCAAACTATGATACCTCTTCCCAAGGGGTAGAATTGTGGGAAGGAACCAAATACTTCCTCTTCATGGTGGTTACCCACAGGGGCCTATGGAAGATTTTGAATTGTAGAGTTGTTGAGAATTGGGAAACAAATCCTTTGAAAGTCTAAGAACTAGGAGGAGAAAATGCAGCCTTCACTCCCTCATCTAGACTGGACTGTCATCTCTCCTTGTCCTCCATGGCCCTACCATTATCATTTCCCTTTCCTTGGGCCAGGTTTTCCTCCCTGTTACATTGGTACAACTACAGTAGACAGGACAGACTACTGCTTTGTTTCCTGACTTAGGGACTACAATCAGACAGGATCCCTTGGATCAGGAGCAGTTGTGAAATAGGACTTCTCTTTTCTTCCACTCTGCTCACAGAACTGAATTGTTCCCTGGTGCTAGAATTCTAGCTATAGATCTATGTATAGTTTTAGGTCTGCAGGGTTGGGACATATGGCTCTCACCAACTATTTTGTTGCTATCAAAGAAAAGAAGGATAGCAGTCTTTGATGCTTTGTGACTCTTCAAATTTTGCATGAAATGGAGTGATCTGAATCCTCACATTGACTTGCGAATAAGTGGATGTGCAATGGGGAACAAGATAATTGGGAAGCTATTTCACTCTCTTCATTCCTTTTTTTTTTGTCTTGTTTCTTAATATTTCTTATCTTCTTGTCATCAAGAATTCTGTCTATATCGAGGACCTTGGCATCAGCCTAGAAGCACATCTCACAAAAGCTTTTTAGAGTATTGTTCTTGAGCCAGACAAAATTACCAGTGGCATTTTATCTCAGGAGGTGACTCCCCTTAGAGAATACTTCATTTCAGTCTTCCTAGGTAAGTTCCAAAAGCCTATCTGACACCAATGATTTTTTTTCTTAACTAAACTTTAATAAGAAGTTTACATTCAGTAGTATGTAAACTTCTTCCTTTAGGGAAGATAAGATTTTTGTCTTTGTATTCCTAACATCTACTGGTGTTATCCTAAACAGTAAATGCTTAAAAAGTGTTTGTTGAGTTGAATGTCCTCTCTTTAGATCTACATTTTTTTATTGTCAAGAAGTGAGAATGAAGGTGGCAAGTACAATCAGGATAAGGAAGAAGGTGGTGGTGGTGGTAGTGGGAGTGATTTCATTTCCCAGTTTTTGAAATTTCTTGGCCATTCCTGGTCTAATTCTTTTATCAACTCTGGGCTGATTTGAGGGTTGCTTATGTTCCCAGTGGGTGTTAATGATGAAAACTTCTCTTCATCAGTATATGAGAGGCCTCTGAGAGAGGGAGGCAGAAGGGATGTGGCAGGATCCCAAATATTGGATTAATTTCTCTGGCATCAGTGGAGGTTAGGAATAAAAGAGGAAGGGGCGGCTAGGTGGCGCAGTGGCTAGAGCACCGGCCCTGGAGTCAGGAGTACCTGAGTTCAAATCCGGCCTCAGACACTTAATAATTACCTAGCCGTGCGGCCTTGGGCAAGCCACAACCCCATTGCCTTGCAAAAATCTCAAAAAAAAAAAAAAAAAAAAAGGAATAAAAGAGGAAACATTATTAGGTGGAGGAAAGTCTTCTGATTAAGTTCAGTGCCTATCTGGATTAACTAATAATTAACTAATTATTTAATTATTTAATCTTGCATGTTGAATTACTGAAGCAAATAGAGTATAGTTTAAAGAGTATTCTACCTGAAGTTAGAGACATGGATCCAGATGTAGGCTCATACTTGAGCCTTGGTTACTTTATCTTTCAAATGGGACTAAATTATAACTTTACTATTTATTTCACCGGTTTGTTAGGAGAGAAAAATTGAAAAGCACTTGTGTTCTTTTTTTTCTTTTTTCTTTTTTAGATTTTTTTCAAGGCAATGGGGTTAAGTGGCTTGCCCAAGGCAGCACGGCTAGGTAATTATTAAGTGTCTGAGGTCGGATTTGAGCCCAGGTACTCCTGACTCCAGGGCCAGTGCTCTATCCACTGTGCCACCTAGCCACCCCTTGCACCACCTAGCCGCCCCAGCACTTGTGTTCTTAAAGTGCCCTACAATATAACAGTCATTTCTAAAGTGCATTCAGGTTGGCAAAGAGCTTTACATATATCTTCTGAACTTCATGGAAACCTGGTGATATAGGTATTACAGGTATTACATCTCTAAAGTGTAAAGATGAGGAAGCTGAAGTTGAGAGGCCTCCAACTTGGCCCAAGTCAGCCAGTAAATCAGAAGTAGGATTCCAGCTAAAGTCTTCCTTACTCCAAAAAATTACTCTATCCATTTTGTTCTATTACCTTTACCCCTTTCTCTCTGCCTCTCTAATCTCAAGCCATCATTCATGGACCAGTTCAGTCTTACGCAACACTTCCAAGCTATGTTAACTTTCTTCATTCTAATTCCTCTAATATTTATTACTTATATCACTCATCTTGGTACTTGTATTGTTAATTCGATATTTTTGTAGGTACTTTTTTGCCTTCTCAATTCTTGAATTTCTTTGTATTCTGCAAGGTGCCCTTCTTTCTATTCCCTCCCCCTTTCTTTTTCACTCGCTGCTCTCTGTTTCCATCTCTGTTTCTATTTCTCTTTCTCAATATTTTTTTCAGACAGAACTTGTGACTTCATTCATTGATATAGGAAATTCCCATAGGGAAAATCTCTCTATCAATACAAGTCAACTGGTACTTTATCACTTTTAGTGTAGCCAGTTAGGGCATTGACAAGTGAAATGATTCTGGATCATAATGTTTCCATTTTAGAACTACAAGAGACCTCAGAGATCATTTAGTGCAACTCTCATTTCAGAGGAGGAAATTGAGACCCAAAGAGATTAAATGACTTAATTGCCCAACCAATATGTATTGGAGATAGGAACTAAAGGGAGACGATATGTTTTGTTCCCCCCCCAAAAAAAACCCTATCATTTTGTTTTTTACTCACATTCACATGGAAAATATAAACCTCCAAATATATTAATAAAGATTTACCTATTTTTTTCTTGAACCAGAAGTGTTACAGTTGGAAAAAATGTACAAAGGAAGCCCAAAAGCCCCAAATGTAGATTAGCTGGAACCATTGGCCCTCAGAAGAGAGGCAGTAATTCTCCTGCTAAGCCTGGCTTTAGGCAGCAGCTCATTTTTTCCCCCTTCAGCTGAGATCCAATATTGCTACCATATCTCCAAGGAGGAGCTGTCTGCCTTGTATGCTATAAATGCAAAGATCCCCAATGTAATCCCCTCAGGGTCCCAGTTGACCAAATGGAGAGGAGTGGACTGGAGGTTGCATGAACTGCCATTCCTCTGACAGGATGCCAGGAGGATCCTGGGATGCCCCAGAAGTTTCTAACCTTCCACCTTAGTAAGGAGGGAAGTGTGGTCAGTGGGGTGCTTTTTCATTTATTAGTTACTTTCTCTCCCCTTTCTTCTGAATCTGCTGTAATTTTCTTCATCCAGAGGTCCTGCCAATGTTGACTAAGTCAACAATGAATAGAGTTCATACTTTCCTTAAAAACAACAAAGCAAAACCAGTCCTTTCCTGGTTAGACACTTAGATGCCTGCTACCTATCAGATTAAGTCCAGATTTCTCCATGGGAATTCAAGGCCCTTTGTAAGATGGCACCAATCAACTCATCCAACATTATTTGTCATTTCTCCTCTGCCAGCTAAACTGTTCTCCTCCCTTGTCCACTCCCTATTTGAAAACACCAACTTATTCTCTTTGCTCATTTACCTCATTTAAAGTATCTGTCTTTCCCTCTTGAAATCCTATCTCTCCATTAACGGGCATCAAGTCTCTCCCATTCCATGAAGCTATCTTCAACCTCTAGACCCACTTTGGTCCCCCCTTGGCTTGCCTTTTTAAATGTCTTTATCATACATTATGGTCCTTGGTTATATTATCTTTTCTAATTTAATTTTTTAAAGGGTGAAGACTAATTTTATTTATTTAACCATATTGCCTAGAGAATACTGATAGGATGGTACAGGAGAAAGAACCTTGACCTTGGGAGTCAGAGGACTTGAAATCTATCTGAACTTGAACACCTACCCATTTGGTCTTTAGGTTTTTCATCTTTATTGGTCACTCAATGCCTTGGTTCTTTTTTTTTTGTCTAAACTTCACAAAAATACAATTTTAATGTAAAAAACCTTGTATGAAACCTTGACTCTCCATTTAATTAAAGAAAAAAGTATATATATTAAATTCCAAACTCTTGCTTGTTTATATATCCTTCTGAACTTCCTTCTGTTCACTTCTTTGTGTGAAAAAACAAATGTTCTTTTTTGGGGCACTACTTTTGCTACCTTGGTTTGTTTTCAGTTCAGTCCAATTCCAAATCAAGTATTTCTTATGCCCATAATATATGTCTAGGATTATATTAGGAAGTATGTGATGTACAAAAGTCAACATGATTTTTTCTTTCCATTTGGAGAAATATTTAGGAAAGAGAAACTCTGTATCTGACTTTTCTTCACATGTGACAAATAATAAAAACCTCTAAGTTTTATAAGGATGGAATGAGAAAGTGTAGAAGGCTCTTGAAAACATCACCTTGGACTAAATTAAAGCTTTCCTGTTTCAAATGATTAAAGACTTCATTACTGACAATTGTTCCTATCCCTAGAGTGATCTTGTTCTCCAAATTTCTCAATCATCAAAAGGTGATGAACCTTAATAAACTCATGGAGACTGATCCTGAGGTGACAGACATGTAGCCATTACAAGACCCAGACTCTAAGTCTGTCTGTGCAAGCTTAGGTTTGGCTGGCATTTGAGAACCCAGGGTCATCTCTATGCTAAGATTAGACTTTGACAGGTGTTAGGGAGGAATCCTTATAGCACTTTGTACTTTTCAAAGCTTTTCCTCATCTAATATTTCAGTATAGCCTCATAGCAACTCTGTCAAGCATTATTACTATTTGGGATTCAAACTGAGGGGTTCTGACTTCCCAGTGCTCTTACCACCTTATCTCTGCAAACTTTTCAAAATTTATTGGAATTGTCCAGCTTAAGTGGACTTTTAGATCATTCTCTAATCAATACTCCCATCAATCCCTAATGAGGTTCTTTGGAGTTATGGACCCCTTTGAAAGCCTGATGAAACCTGTGACTCCCTTCTCAGAATAAAGATTTGTTTGTTTTTTAAATAATGCAAAGAAATGCTATGTAGAATCATTCCATGGAGAGAGCTGCAGATCCCAAGTTAAGAACTGACATTGTTGAGCTCTCTTCATTTTATAGTTGAGATCAAATTGCTCATCCAAGTTCAGGCAGAGCCGGGATATGAGCCATTTCTTCTCCCTCCAAATTTCCTTTCACTGCACCACTTGGTGGGTTCTTTGGTTAAGGAATCCTCAGAATAGGCCCAAGGATAGTTAAGAATGAATGATCCCCATTCTCCATTGGAGGAAACAGGCCTCAAGAGGCAACATCCAGAGTGTGTATGGATATCAGGGACAGAGAGGGTCCAAGGGAAGGATAGGGTCCTGGGCAAGGATGTCATCCTGGGGAAGGATGACAGGGGAGGCGGGTCACAGCCCCTGGGAATTCAGCCAGTTGCCTGGGGGCCCCAACCCCTACTGCTTGTCTCGGTAAACAATGGGAGCTCAGAGTGCTCCAACGAGTCAGGGAGAATCATTATCAAGGAGGAGTTTCAGGGTATTGAACTTTGCTGGGGATGTGGTGTTTCCTTTCGTTTGGCTCAGACCACTTCTAGAAGCTATTGTTCCCTGGGCTTTGCTTTGCATTGCTTTCCTCTTTTTTGTCAGCCACCTGTGACAAAGGGCTTGGGGGGTGAGAAGCCGGAGGCTGGCTGGGGGTGGTGGGAGGGATTGGCTAGGGGTCAGAAGCCTGGCTGACTAGACCAGGTGGGGGGAGTTTTCAATTACTGGCTTGTATATAAGGGAAGGGGGAGGGAGGCGTTGGGGCTTGGCCCAGGGTCTATTCTAGAAAGAAGCTGAGAGGAGACTATTGATTGTCTAAAAAATGGAAGAACAGCAACAAAAACAACCCAACAACAATAACGACAACAAAAACCCATTGTAAGGGGTCAGACATAGAGCTAGTTTAGACTTTGGCTCAGCTCCAGAGTGGCCAAGGTTTTCCTTCTGGGATAATGGCAATCTTTCCTAGAATAAGGACCCCCACTCCTGTTCCCCAGGATTCAATAGTTTCTTAATCTTTGTTCTCCTCTGTGTCCCCCAGTGTTCAGGGTAGAGAATAGACCCTTTAGCCTTCCTATCTCATGGAAGAGAGGCCCTAGCAAAAAGACCGCCCAACCTCCAGACATGAATTGGGAACCAGGTTTTCTTTCTTCAGTCTGCTTAATGTAGTGGCCCTTTGCTGACCAGATTTTGCTAGTGAAGCTCATCCCTCTTGTGATTTCCATTTCTGTTTTGTGTATGAATATAAACAACCTCTAAAGAGTGTGTGTGTATGTGTGTTGGCAAAGTCGGGGTGCCAAAGGGAATCTGGGTGCCTGTTGGGACCAAGAAAATATATGGTTTTCTTCAGTCAAGAACCAGGTCCTCTGGGGACAGATAAGCTGCCCTGAGTATTGCCGGAGGAACTAGCAACTTCCATTTGGCCCATAGGAAGGGGCCCACTGCAGGAAAAGCTGGCTCTGGTGACCAGCCTGTAGTAAATCTTCTCACTTCTTTTTTTTTTTTCTCCCTTCCCCTACCACAAGTATTCTTTCCCTCCTGGGGCTGGGGGGGAGGGAGTTAGGGCTTTTCACTTAATTTTATTAACATGAAAGGTGTTAAATTAGATTCTGAGAACTGGACTTTGTGGTGGTGGGGAGGGTGTCTCAAGTAACAGAAGCTGGTGATTTTGCCCAGGTCTCTTAAAGACTTCCTTATTCCCCCCCCCCCCCCCCATTCATAGAATCAAAGAATACTAAAGCTGGAAGGGACATTAGATTCAAGGTCTTGCCCAGTTTCTCTCTCTCTCTCTCTCTCTCTCTCTCTCTCTCTCTCTCTCGATGAAGAGGTTGAAACCTAGACAAGTCCAAAGTCATATAGCTAGTAAATGATTGGATTCAGACATGAGTCCTGTTTTCTTGCTGTCTCTCTCCAGAGACTCCAGGTAAACTGACTTGGTTTTTGAACTTGTTTTGCTTTGCCTTAGTGGGTATCTGCTTTGAGAGCCATTGAAAAGCTCTTCTTTGGTCTTTCAAACGGAAGTTGACTATGATTTTTTTTTCTTAATGGGAATAATTTCATTAGAACAGGCTTTAACTGACTTGGAAACTGTTTAAATGTCTATCCCTAAAGCCTTATGGCTCAACTTTTGATTATTAAGATAGCTCTCTACTTTCCCCAAAAGTCAGCTAATAATTTCCAAGCTCACTCATTTCCCCTCTACTCTTTCCTTCTCTGCACCTATCACTTCTATTCCAAGAAAAATCTTTGCTTCTTTGTTTGGTCTTAAGCAAATCCTATCCATTCTTTGTGGCATAGATAAAATCCCATCTCTTTTAAACTTTTTCTAATTATATTTACCCTCCCTATAAGAATTTTTGTGAATGGTCTATGCAAGCATTGAAGATACCCTTGTTGAGAAATGAGAAAGGAATAGAGAAGCTTCTCCAGACAAATTTCTCCACTAATCACATCTTCAAAGCTAACCACGAAGTGCAAAGATTCCATTTCATTCATTGTTGATTTTAAAGAATGTTATAAATAGATTGAGAATACTTAGTCCAGAGTGAATAAAATGGTCTTTTATTAATACATCTTTGCAAAGAAGGGCCACCTCTCTCAAGGGGAGAGCCCCTCCCTCCCAATCCTGGAAATGCTAGTCTTATACGCACTTTGAAAGGCTAGTTCCTCCCCCCTTTCGTGCCAATCATTGGCTGGGGTCACAATCTAATTGATACATCTCATTGACATGTTTTCCCAGCCCTGCTCATTATACTAATGAGGGAGGGGAATAGTAATCTCCTTGAGCATGTGCAATGAAGGATGCAGACCCTGGGTTAACTCAGAACTAGGTGGGCAGACCTTATTTAATCTCAGGTTTTGATCAGGTTGAGGCTGTCTTTTGTCTTACACTCACACACCTGTCCATAGGTACCAATACAGGCAGACCCTAATCTTTATAAAGTAAACTATCTCCCTTCACATTCTTGTGGAACCCAAGCATACCCACGTATTCTTCACAAAGAAGTATTTGACTTGGTAGAATAAAATACAACCTTAAAGATTCTTTCAAGAAGGAGCTTCCCATGCATTCATCAAAATCACATGAGATAATATGATTGTTTTGGGAATAACTTTTTTCAAACTGAAAATTACTATCAAGGAAAGAGGAAGGGAATAAATATTTTTAAGTACTCACTGGGACAACTAGGTGGCTAAATGAATAGTGTGCTGGGCCTGTAGCCAGAAGATCTGAGTTCAAATGCAGCCTCAGACACTCACTACTTGTGAGACCTTGGGCAAGTCACTTAACCCTGTTTGTTTCAGTTTCCTCATCTGTCAAATGAGGACAAATGGAGAAGGAAATAGCAAACCACTCTAAGATTTTTGCCAATAAAACCCCAAATGGGGTCATGAAGATAAGTCAAGGTATTTTGTTAAGTAAGCACTTTAAAAATATCTCATTTGTTTCTCATAATAATGTAGGTACTATCATTGCCATTTTACAGTTAAAGAAACTGATAGAGATTAAAGGACTTGCCCAGAGCCACCCAACTTGGGTCTGAGACTGGATCAAGTCTCCTAATTCCAGGCTGAGGACTCTTTTCACCTTTTCATACCTAGCTGCCGCTAGGCAGGGATAAAAGGAGACATAACAAGAAATCACAGGTTCATCTAACCATTGTCACAGAAGACAGCACCTCTTCCATATAATTTTCTCAGATTTATTGGCTAAATATATTCTTTCCTCTCTCAAATTTCTTTGAAAATTTTGTTTAGTTTCTTCTGACCTTATCACCTGTTACCTAAGTTTAGACTTTTCTGCACAGGTGTCTTATTTTACTAAGTGTACTATATGGGCCTTGAGGGTAGGAATAGTATCATTTTTAAATCTTTTAATCCTAGTGTCTAGCATACAATAAACATCTAATAAGTGCTTGTTGAAGGAGAAGAAAAGCTTAGACTGCATAGAGAACTAACCTTACTTCCTTTGAAGTCCATCTCTTTTTTTCTTCTTAAGCAAAAATAGTGTCCTGATGATGCTATATGACTATTCATCATGATGCCGTATAATTTCAGAAAAATCACATTTTTAAGTGATTCAGAGAAATGGAAAGATCAATAGTGGGTAAGCTGTGGCATAGTACCATGACAATTATTTGAGTTAGGAAAAATGCCATGAAAGGCAAGAGTAAGACATATATGCCATAATAATGAGGAATAAGAGGAATACATGTTTCATTTGTATCCTTCCAGGAGGAAGGCCTCTAGAGCTTTGAGAGGATCATTGATTGGAAGTTAATAGAAAGCTATGAACAGGAATGACTAAAGGTTGAAAAGGTATGAGAGGCTGAGTGGTTCAGAAGGTTGCATTCACCACCAGTGGATGGACTGTCCACAGTCATAAAATAAGACCATCCATTCATTGACATATCAAAACACTGGGATTTTGTGTATATATACCATAACACACAATAGACAAATTATTTCCCTGCTTTTCAATTTCTTTCCAAGATTGTCAGTGAATAGAGAATAACAAGCACTGAACCTGTGATTTCATTGAAATAGGGAACTGCTGGGTGAAGAAATTTTCTCTATCAATGCAGATTGGCTTCTTCCCTACAAATAAAGTTGCCTAGAACCCTGAGAAATTAAGTGACTTATCCGGGATTACAGAACTAGTAAACGTAATATGTGGGACTTGGAACATAGGCCATTCTGACTGTGAGGTCTGTTCTTTAGATACTGTAGTATTGTCCCTACAAAATTCTACATGACAGGAAGAGGAAAAAAAGAAGTTAAAAAGCTTTGTATAGTTCTCATTCAATTCAAAGATATTTAAACTAAAGCTACCACTATAATGCCTATGGTCTCATATCCCTTTCTTGAAGAATTTATGTCAAGAATCTTTTGAAATAGAAGTAAATGCAAACTGAATAAACTAATTCAATCCCCCCCTCCTTGTTCTGTATAACCACCAATGGATAGTTATATAATCAGACCTGATGTGCTAGTTCTTATTGGACAATTCTAAAAGTCTAATAATTCAGTAAAAATGAAGAAGCCACTGGATAGGATTTTCACAAGAAGGTTTCATTTTCACCTCCATTTATGTAGATTAATTGAATCAAACTCTTCTACCCCATGCACCAGATGATGCTTCCTATTTTCTCTGTCTTTTCCATGGTGTTGTTGAAATGGAAGGAAAATGACCTGGAGATAGATGTAGATGCCCTTTTGAGGTGCCATTTAAGGCATTAGTCTTAACCAATTGTCACTTGCAAGTATCTTTTTTTTTTTTGCAACCAGTTGTAGGATGGTTGGGCACAGTGCCAAGCTTAGGAGGGACTGATTTACATGTAAAAAATTATTGCCTTGGTCATAGTTGTGACAGAGTTGTAAGGCAGATAGCACTGTCTCTTCCTTGACCCCTTTTCTTTTGTTTTTTTGGGTACCTTGACCCCTTTTCACATGATGAGGTGACCTTACTCTTTGCCCAGACTAAACCCAATATATGTAGAAGTGATCTGATTCTATCCTATCTTCTCCAATAGACTACCCTTCTATCATCCACTTTTCCCTGTCTGCTGTCTGTTTTTCTTCTGTCTACAAACATATTAAAATGATTTTTAAAAATCACCTATTTTAAAAAACCCCACACTAGATCCATTTATCTTTGCTATCTCCTCACCCCCCCCATCTCTTTTGGTCTCTCTTTTTCTTTCTGTCTCTTTTTTGTGTGACTAAACTCCTTAAAATGGCCATCTATGACAGAAACCTGCACTCCTTTTTCCTCTCACTCTCTTATCTCTTTGCAGTCTGACTTCTGACCTCATCATTAAACTGAAACTACTCCAAAGTTACTAATGACCTCTGAATTACTAAATCTAATGACCTTTTTCCTAATCCTCATCCTTCTTGAGCTCTCTTCTGGCTTTGATACTGTTCATCACTCTCTTGTCCTTGATACTCCCTTCTCTTTAGGTTTTCATAATACTGTTCTCTCCTGGTTCTTCTACCTGACTGGTCCTTTTCAGTTTCTTTTGCTGGATCTTCATCCAGTCACATACACTAACTATGGATGTTTCCCAGGGCTTTGCCCTGAATTGTGTTCTCTTTTTACTACATGCTATTTTACATGGTGTTCTTCTTCTTCTTCTTCTTCTTCTTCTTCTTCTTTTTTTGCAAGGCAATGGGTTTAAGTGGCTTGCCCAAGGCCACACCACTAGGTAATTATTAAGTGTCTGAGGTCGGATTTGAACTCAGGTACTCCTGATGCCAGGGGCCAGTGCTCTATCCACTGTGCCACCTAGCCAACCTATTTTTTTTTTAATAAACATTTTATTTGTTTTCAATTATCTATAATAAACTTTTTTGGTGATGTTTTGAATTTTACAATTCCCCCCCACTGAAGGTAATTTGATAATTTTTACATTGTTTTTTGCTATATATTGATCACAATTGAATGTGTTGAGAGAAAAATTATATCCTTGAGAGAAAAAAATAGGATATTAGAGATAGCAAAATTATGTAATACGTAAAACAACTTTTTTTTTTTAAATTGAAGGTAATAGTCTTTATCTTTGTTTAAACTCCACAGTTCTTTTTCTGGAAACAGATGATATTCTCTGTCATTTGTACCCTAAAATTGTCCCTGATAATTGCACTGATGGAATGAACAAGTCCATTAAGGTTGATCATCACCACCATGTTGTTGTTATGATCATTCCTGGACTATTGTAGTAGCCTGTTAAATGCTTGGCCTGACACAAGTCTCTCCCCATGTTGAGTTTATCTTCTACTCAATTGTCAAAATAACATTGTACTCATAAAACTCCCGTGGCTCCCTTTTTGCCTCCAGGATCAAATAAAAAATCCTGTGATTGAAAGGCCTTCACAACTGATCCCCCTTCCTCCATCCACCTTTTCCAGGCTTCTTACACTGTCCCATTTCTCCCATCTACTCTTTGATTTAGTGACACTAACCACCTGGGCATTTTCACTGACTTATCTCTAAGCCTGACATGCACTCCCCTCCTCATCTCTGTCTCCTATTTCCATGGCTTCTTTCAAGTCCCAGCTAAACATCTTACCTTCTACATCAGAAGTAGGGAACTTTTTTTTTGTCAAGGGCCATTTGAATATTTATAACATAATTCCTGGGCCATTCAAAATTATAACTTAAAAATCAGCCTGTTATATTTAGCCAAACATTTTATTGATTCATCCCCCCCCCCCCCAAAAAAAATCCCCTAGATTTATTGAATTTTGAGTACAGGAAGCCTTTCCCAATCCCTCTTAATTCTGGTGTCATGCTTCTGTTGATTATTTTTAATTTATTCTGTATAAAATTTATTGGTACATAAATCTCCCATTATGCTGTGAGCTCGTCAAGAACAGAGATGGTCTTTTGCCTTTCTTTAAATTGCTGGTACTCATCACAATGCCTGGTTCATATTTGGTTAATATGCTTAATGCATGCTTATTGACTGATTGACTTCAGTGGTAATGAGTATGACTTGTTGTTTATTCTTTGACCAGGTCAGACTAAGTCTCTGGTGGTTGGACAATTTCCCTCAGATCCCAAGGCATAGCTTTTATTATGATTAGAAATAAAATAAACTGGATCACAGAAGGATTTTTTTTTTATCTACATTACCAAATAGCTCTCTGGAAATCCCTACCCTAGATTCTTTCCTTTGGCATTGTAGTTTAATGGAAATATAAATGGAAGATGGTAGAGTCTTGTTTATCTCATTCTAAGAGCCTATTACTTATTGGCATAACCAACAAATACTCAGTTGGTATGGTGTTCATGGTCTTCATAAACTACTATCATTTGCAAGAATATTTTATTTCATTTAAAGAGCCCTAAGTAGAATAGCAAAAAAGAAGAAAAAAATCTCTAGGTTTTGAAGGCCCTATTGGCATAGGTCTGAGTACATCTTCTGTCACAAGCTTTAAGACCTTTCTATAATACAAAAGATACTTCCCGTCTTTTTCTTGCTGTCAGATCTCCCTAGTTGGATGAAAATTGAGCACCTCTTCAGGGGACTTGAAATGTTAGATTCTAAAACAAAAAAGAAACATGATATATTGTGAAAGAATACTGAAATAGGGGCAGCTAGGGATGCCGTGGATAGAGCAACAGCTCTGGAGTCAGGAGAACCTGAGTTCAAAAACTTAATAATTGCTTAGCTGTGTGACCTTGGGCAAGTCATTTAACCCCATTGCCCTAAATAAATAAAAATTTAAAAACATTTAAAAAGAATATTGAAATAAGAGTCATGAGACCTGGATGTAAATCCTGACTCTGTCTTGTACTGTCTGTGGTCAAGTGTGGTACAGAAGGCAAACTATTCTACTTTTCCAGGCCTTAGTTTCTTCATCTGTAAAATGAGGGATTACTGCTGATGCCCATTCCAGCTCTACGTTCCATGTGAAAATGTTAGTAAGTCCCAACCCCTCTAACTTTCACTGGCCCTCAAATAAATCTGTCTTTTGACCTGGGGGGTTACTGTGTATTTGTGTGTGTGTGTGTGTGTGTGTGTGTGTGTGTGTGTATACATATAAATGTAGATATTATATTGGGCAAGCTGGAGAGGATGCAGAGTTTAGCTAAGATATCACTACCTTTGTGGAGTTTATAGTTTCATATCTCTATAGTGAAAAGGAAAGGAAGACTTTGGGACTTTTTGAGGCAGTTAGGTGGCCCTGTGGATAGAATTCTGGTCCTAGAGTCAGGAAGAATTGAATTAAAATTTGGCATTAGTCACAACTAACTTTGTGACCGTGGACAAGTCATTGTTTACTTCAGTTTTCTCAATTGTAAAATGGCAATAATAATAGCACCTAATTCCCAGGGTCATTGTAAAGATCAAATCTACTACATGCTTGGCAAATAGTAGGTGATTCATAAATGCCTACTCCCTTCCTCTTTTCTTTTCCTGGGTATATGAGAAAAATCCCTCACTAATTGGTTTCCTTTCTTGAATTTAGGACAGAGTTTCTCAACCTGGGGTCCATTAACCTTAAAAAAACTGTCAATAACTGTGTTTTTGTAAAATCATTTTTCTCTATAAACCTATGCATTTTATTATATCCATTTAAAAGCATTATTTTTTGAAGGGGTGTGTGTTGTTTGCCCTACTTTTTGGAAGATGATCAATGACATTATGGGGGTGATGTCTTGACTTGTGCATGAACTGGATTTAAATGAGAATTACACAAAGTCATCAGATTCATGCTTTCTTCTAGAGTCATTTGAAATCAAATGACAAGATAAAAGTTAGGATGGATTGGGTTGCCATGGAAGACCTTGACATCTTCTGTCTTTGACCAAACCCCAAGACCTCCACAATGGCTGTTTCAAGTTTCCTTCATGACAATTGGAACAAATTGTTCTCATTTGCCCAGGCCATAGGTTTTTCTAAGGACACAAAAAAGGCTTTGAACTACTACTCTAGAGGGTTTAGTCAATGTTACTGTTCTATATAGACCCACTTGGATGGAGAATGAGAAGTTGCCATTCACTATCACCTTTGATGAACAAAAAGAATCCTACCTGAGCAGAGAGCAGACAACTTCCACAGAAACTATTGGGCTCCTGTTTTAAAGCAACTTGAGTGATAGCTAAGTGAGTAATTTCTATGATTTATGTAAGGTTTCCTCAGTGCTAAATTATAGATACAATGGTCAGTGGAACAATAGTGGAAGACCTTTAGGCTTCTGTATAGATTTCTCCTTTCTTCTATGCTCATATGGAGGTCAAAAAAGCTATTCTACAAGGATACACTCCAGGTCTCTCTTAAGAACTTTAGAAGTATTTGTGCCTTATAGGAAACACTAGCACAGGACTGCCCAATAGGACATGCCCTCATTAGAGATGGTGCTGTGCTCTATGAGAAAGGCAGAACAGAAGCAACTCAAAAGAAACGTGAGATGTACAGATATAGAGGTATTTGTTCACATGATCTATTTGTGCCCACCTGTGGTAGAGCATTCCAAGCTCATATTAGTCTAATAGCTAGACAGATACACTGCAATTTGACTGTAACATAGTGATATCATTTTGTTCCTCTTTTAGGATGATGGATAACAACCAGCCAATCAAATCAACAACAAAATCCTACACTGTTGCCCTGATCTGACTCTGTGATCAACTATTGGGGCAGAATGCTCTGCTCATTAGTTATGCTGGATAGTTTTTTTTCCTGGCAGTGCATTTTATTTTTGTATATGCATCTGAAGACTTTCTTAAGAAAGTGATGAATGTGTTTTCATAAATAAAAAAATGAGATAGCACATACAAGTAGAAATTTTGGAGCCTGGAATTTGATATCTGAGACTAGAAGGTGTTCTTGGCTATGTTTTGGTAAAGATCTATTGTTTGCTTTAGCAAGGTCAGATCTCTGTTCGTTTTTCAGTTCACTCTTCTTGAAACCTTTACCATTCCTCAGTCCTGAGAAATGGTGATGGTATCTAATGTTCCCCCCCCCCCCCCCACATTCAGATCTTGAGGGTTGAGAAGAGATCAAGAAGGTCTCTGATTTGTTAACTTGGTTGTGAATAGGGAGGAACTAGTCTGGTCTCTTGTTTACCCAGGTGTGGTAGGAGGCCAGAATGTGACTGTGTATTGGGACTTTCCACTTTGCTGCCCACAGGGTCATGGGTATTGTCACTCCAAAACATTTCTGCACTAGGTCACCAGTTTAAGGCTTTGGTAAGCCTTATTGCCTTGCTCTATGTCCCTCTAGTTCAGTTTTTGGTGAAAAGAGAAGTAAAGCTGTGTAAAATCTCACTAATTGCTTCTTGTTTCTTTTAGATCTTCTTTTTCTATATTTAAATCACAGAAGTATATTCACAAGATCATATATTCATGCCTGGAAGGGAACTTATAGGTCAGCTAGTTCCCTCACTTTATAATCAATAGGTCAGATCAACAAGACAGCTTGTTGGGACAACTGGGTCATATAGTGGATAGAACATTGGGCCAGGAGTCAAGAAGACGAGTTCAAATATACTTCAGAAGCTTGATAACTGTGTAGCCCTGGGAAAATCACTTGTTTGCCTCAGTTTCTTGATCTGGAAAATGAGCTGGAGAAGAAAATGGCAAACCACTCCACTATCCTTGCCAAGAAAACTTCAACTATGATGTCATGAAAAGTCAAGACATGGTTGAAACAACTGGATAATAAATGTACCAGATACTAAACACTGGGGATACAAAACAAAGTTCTAAAGAGATTTAAGAATAATAATGATGATGATGGTGATAGCTAATATAGCATTTAGTATGTAACAGACTCTGTGCTAAGCACTTAACAATTATTATATCATTTTATACTCACAATAACCGTGGTAGGTGATATTATAAATTCCTTTATATATGAGGAAACTGAGAGGTTAAGTGATTTGCCCAGGGTCACTCAGCTAGAAAATGTCTAAGGTTGGAATTGAACTTGGGTCTTCCTGACTCTATGTATGGCATTTTGCCATCTATGTGAGTCACTCATGGTCATGTAGTTAATAGGAGAGCCCAGTTTTATTGATTCTCCATGGATGCATCTTGATGAGTTTCTCTTCCCCTTGCTCCTCTCACTTCCTTCTGAATCTTAGGTAAGAATTAAGAATCTTTTCTGAGGCATAGAAATTTGGGACTGTGAAGCAAAAGGGGAGCCAGATGTAGTGGGAAGAACCTTGGATTTTGGTCTTGGATCTGCCACTTCTTAACCCATTTCCCTAACTTTGGTATTTAAACTAAAGGAATGAATCTAAGGGTGAGTATTTCAGTAAAAGGAGGAGGGAAGAGCCATACAATGATGGACTTGTGTTGGAGGTGGGAGAAAGGAGATAATAATAATACTAATAAGACCCAGTATTTAAATAGGTTTGCAAAGTACTTTGCAAATGAGTTTATTGGATCCTCCCAACAACCCTTTAGGTAGTTATTTTTATTATCCTCACTTTACAGATGAGGAAACAGTCTGAGGCTGGATTTGAACTCAAGTCTTCCTGAGTCCATTTCTCCACCTAGATATTTGGGGTCAGCCCTTGTGGTGATCATCCATTTGGAGACAATATTTTATTCTGCCTCTGTGCCTAATGTGCTAGTCAATGACTTTAGATCTTGGTCCTGTGATCAAATATACTCTTCTTTGGGCATCTGTGTTTATGGGAGGGTTGAGATAGGGACCATGAGCATCAGCAGCAAGGAGGAGGGAAAGAATTTATAGCTGAATTCTTCTGTTAATGTGAGGGAAGAGGGTTGCCTTTCCATTCAGAACTAGCCCTTTACTTCAGATTGAATATCCAGAGAGATGTCTGAAGGTTCTGTGTGGATGTCCAATTGAGAGCTGACCAAGCTTATTCTTTACCTACTGTAAATGTGAATAGGATATGAGTTTAATCTCCTCCAATTCTGAACTCTTTATCTGACTTTTGAATACAGTTTGGTTAAAAAGAATACCGTTTGGTTAAAAAAAATTCTTTCAAAATTTACATGTGTGTATGTTTGTGTGTGTGTGTGTGTGTGTGTGTGTGTATGTGTGTATAGAGAAGTTAGTTAAATTGTTATTTCATGGGCAACAGACAGCTCAGTAATTCAAGTAGCACATGTCAGGTCTGAGGAACCCTATAGGAAGGAAACAGGGCTCCCTTTCTCCACAATTCCAAGGGTCATCTCTAACTGGTCTGTTTAGGTCAGTGGTTTAGGAAATTGCAGGCCTGCAAAGATCCTTTCCTCTTCTCATGGGGTGAGGGTAGAAGAGAGACAGGAGATCTTTTGACATGTTTTCAAAGAAGACAATGATTTTCTGTGGCATTGTCCTAAAAGTGACAATGAGGGGGCAATGAAATTGGCTATGCCTGGGCAAGTTTTGGGACCTCAGTCTCACCTTTTTTAAACTGAGGGGAACCAGGCTTATATGACCTTTAATGTCCCTTTTCAGCTTTAAGTCTAAACCTTATGGTTCTTGGTATGTGCCTGGCAAACAGTAAGCACTTAATAAATATTTATGTTGATGAGCAGTAGTTCTCCACCTTCACCCACACCTTGCCTCCTTTTCTGGCATCTGGTTAAACCTAAGAGTCAGCTGCTATCCATAAAGGAGATGCCTATCAGGAACTTGGCTTGACATGGTTGCATATTTTTCTGAGATGGTTTGGGAATAACATGAGATGATAATCTCCCAGAGAGCAGGGAGAATGTCTGATGGGTCTTCCCTAGGCCCTGATGCCATTCCCAGGACCAGAATTGCTTTCTCTCCTTGTCTTTACCTCCTATTGGCATATAATCATTTGTAAGTTGATACCCAGACTTCCCTAATTAATGAGAGTTCCTTGAGAGCAGGTACTGCCTTTTGCCTTTCTATCTCTACCTCTTAGAACAGTGCAATGTATACAGTAGGTGCTTGGTAAATATTTATTGACTGGAAGATTGACTTTTCTGACCTCCTTTAGATCAAATCTCATCTACTACATACAGAAGGCTTTTCCCAGACCTCTACCCAATAATGCTTTCCCTTTAGAGATGGCCTTTCACCCACACTGTATATGTTTGTATGCACCTGGTTGTTTGCATGGTGTCTTCTGATTAGAATATCAGTTCCTGAAGGGTAGATACTGATTTTACTTTTCTTTATGTCATCAGCACTTACCATGGTGTATAAAACATTTAATAAACAGTTGTTATCTGACTGATTACTTGGATATAGGAGGGGTTTGGAAAATCGTTTTTTGAATGACTAAGTGAAATGATTGTGAGAGAGAGAGACAGACACACAGACACACAGAGATAGGGAGAAGAGAAAGGATAGAGAGACAGAGAGGAGAGAGAGAGAAGAGAGAGAGTGTGTGTATATGTGTATGAGAGAGACTCACAGAAACAGATAAATAGAGGCAGGTAGAAACAGAGGCAGAGAGAAGAGAGAGGGAGAAGAGTAAGAGGAGAGAGAGAAGAGAGAAAGAGAGAGAGAAGAAGGGAGAGGAGAGAGAAGAGAGAGAGAGAAGGGAGTTATCTATTTAAGATGCCTTTACAATCAAAAGACTTGGTTCAGTTCTAGTTCTGACACTGCTTATGTTTATCTATCTGTCTGTAGCTATATATATTCAGCCATATGATTCTGAATAAATGCTTGTTAAATCAA
The DNA here is from genome assembly GCF_037893015.1 of Macrotis lagotis. Taxonomy (NCBI): domain Eukaryota; kingdom Metazoa; phylum Chordata; class Mammalia; order Peramelemorphia; family Peramelidae; genus Macrotis; species Macrotis lagotis. The sequence continues at coordinate 116,977,477 of NC_133658.1, read as the reverse complement.
ATTGTGTTGAATTGACCTGTCTAGACCTCATCAGCATTGGACAAGATGATCTTCCAGGCCCGGTATAGCTGTAATCTCCTATCATTCTGATTTTATGAACCTGGCCGTCCTATGCAAAATATTATACTTGAGACAGCAGGTATCACATAGGGATATTCTGTTGCATCTTTGAAGCTGTGCCCTCATTCTCATTTTCAGACATACCTTGGTCCCTCTATTGGCAGATCAATGAGAATTCTGTAGTTCACATTTAAAAAGTTCCTGTCACCAGGGCTCATTTGCATGGGATAGAGCTGAGGCCAAATAGTTGTCTCTCCAACTCTAAGGCTTTCTATGAGGAAGCTTATTTAGCCAAGGACAGTCACATACCTGATCTGTTTCTGTGAGCTCCCTAACCAAATTTCAGCCTTGGGTATATCTATATTTATGTACATATGGATATATGTGCACACACATGTAACATACACACACTTAAAAGCATACACAAACACACATAGGGCACACATGTAACTACAGAGGAATAGATGCACTATGTGTTTACACACCTGTAATTACACAAGGCAATGTATACATGGATGAATATGTACATAATATAGACACACAGATGAGTTTGTGTTTATAAGTATTTGTATGCATGTATATACATACATATACACACCATTTCACTCTAAGCTGGTGGGAGGCAACCTTGCATAGTAGCTAGATGGCCAGCTTAGAGTGAATCCTATCTCTGATATATACTAGTTATGTGACCATGGGTGAGTAACTTAGCCCCTCTGAGTCCTAAATAATTTATAAAAGGGTTGGTGGTGAAATAGATAGAGCACCAGCTCAGGAATTAGGAGGACCTGGTTCAGATCTGACCTCAGACACTTGATGTTTTCTAACTGTGTGACCTTGGGCAAGTCATTTAACCCTGATTGTCTCACACCAAGGGCCATCTCCAGTTATCCTGATTCAGATCTGACCACTGGAACCAGATGGCTCTGGAGGAGAAAGTGAGGCTGGTAACATAGCACAGCATCTCCTCACTCAAATCCAATTCTGCTTGTCCTTCCACTAGTAGTGTGAGGGCCAGGTGGTGTAGGGAAGAATTTGAGATTTGGAACTAGAAGATCTAAGTTTAAATCTAGCCTCAGACACTGGGCAACACACTTATCTCCATTTCACTCAGTTTCCTCATTTGTAAAGTGAAGTAAATACCACCCACCTCCAGGGTTGTTGTGAGGATCAAATGAGATAATGCTGCAAACAAGCTATAGATAACATCTTTTCAAATCTTAAATTGTTATATAAATGCTGGTTATTCATCATCATCATCATTATACCTGTTGTTATTATCAATAAACATTTATTAAGCACCTACTGGGTACTGTGTAAGTTCTGAGCATATAAATATAAATAAAAAAACAGTTCCTATGATCAAGGGGACTTTTAATCTGATGGGAGGAAGACAATTCACAAAAGGAAGAAGAAGAGGAAAAAGAAAGAAGAAGGAGAAGGAGGAGGAGGAGGAAGAAGGGGAAGGGAAAGGGAAGGGGGGAGGGGAAGGAAGAAGGGGAAGGAGAAGGAGGGGAAGAAGAATGAGAAGGAGAAAGGGAAGGAGAAGGAGAAGGAAGGAGGAGGGAGAAGGGAGAAGGAAGGAGAAGGGAGAAGGAAGGAAAAGGGAGAAGGAAGGAGAAGGGAGAAGGGACAAGGAAGGAGGAGGAGAAGGAGAAGGGGAAGGGGAAGGGGAAAGGGAAGGAGAAAGGGAAGGAGAAGGAGAAGGGAGAAGGGAGAAGGAGAGGGAGAAGGGAGAAGGAATGAGAAAGGAGAAGGAGGAGGAAGAAGCTGATGATGATTTCCCTTACCAGTCAATTCACAGGTTCAGAAGAAATGTCTATATTTATAATTATTCTCCCTCTACTGCTACTTTTTGGATTTCTGGTTTCCCTTCAAGGCTCACCTCAGACACCTTCTTATGAACAAGGACTTAATTGATCTTTTTAGTTATTGATGCTCTTCACCTCCTCCACCTCACCTCTTCCAAAAATTACTGTTTATTACTTGGTATATATTTCCTATTTACTTATCTAAGTTTGTAATATATTCCTGCAGTAGAAGTAAGCTCTTTGAGGATAAGAACTGCTTTATTTTTGTCAGTGTGTGAACTAGTACCTGGTATGTATGTGTGTGTGAATATATCTATATATACATATGTAGGTATATACCTGTACCTATACCTGCATAAAGATATATACACACAGAAACACATATACATACATTTCTCTCTTTCTTCCTCACATTACTCTTTCCTTCTGTCCCTTTCCCTCCCTCCCTTACTCTGTCTCTTTCTTTTGAAAAGTCTGAACATTTTCACTGATTTTTGTTGCATGAATATTACCATGTGTTCCTCCAAGCAAACAAAATGGTGTTATGTTAAAGACCAGAGGAGGGAATGGAAGGAGTGTATAATATTCACTGGAGGGCACATCCTTTTAAGACTTGCAGGCAAAGGAAAGGGAAGTAATTGTTAGTAGCTGATAATTCTATTCTGATAATTTTCATGCCCCAGTTGCATTCTTCAGCAAATCAACCAGGAAAAGTTGAGAGAGAGAGAGAGAGAGAGAGAGAGAGAGAGAGAGAGAGAGAGAGAGAGAGTCTGTCCTCTTGCTCCTGGGTTCAGATTTTGTTTGAAATTTTATAACAACAGAACAAGAGTAAATATGATCAACCTATGTGTAATTATGCTGGTATTTCAACTTTGCCCTATAGAGTCTGGGCTCGCTCTGGTTAACCAGAGGCCCCATCTTGCTCAGAAACTAGACCTCCTGCAGGGCCCAGAAGAGGAGAGACCCAGAGCTCCACATTTGAAAGGAGTAAACGAGCCCATAATTATGCTTATTGTTTAAACCAGGAGGGTTTACATTAAAGGCCTCGGTTGGTATAACAAAGTTCCTATGGAAAAAATTAAATTTTTTCCCCCTCCTCCTGTTGCATTGTCCTTTATGCTGGCCAAGGGCTTTTAGTTTCAAAGACGCCTCCTATGACTGTTCTCTGACCACTCATGATTAGTAGCTTGAATTTCCCTAGCTTCAAATGGCATCTCAGTTCAGGAGTCTGGAATGTAAACCATGTGTTGCTTTTTGGAGGATTGTAGAATTATGTAGGGGTTTCAGAATTAGAGAGGAATGAAGAGATTATTTAGTTTAAATCCCTCATTGTTAAAATGAAGATGATAAATTCTAAAGAGCCTGGTGTCTTCAAGTCCCATATGTAATGGTAGAGTTAAGGTTAATCTAATCTGGATTCTATCTCATGTCCCAATATGGAGAATTTATAATAACTAAATAAAAGAAATACTGGGTATAACTAGGCAGGTTCCCTAGGATTGAAGAAGAAAGATTCTTAAACATTTAGTGCCGAGGTAGTTTTTCCTCCCTCAGAGGGAAGATGGTTTAAGATGACTCTCAAAATGAATTACCCTAATGGAGGTTTGTATATAAAGGGAGATGAATATAAACACAACAATGTGGTTGCATAGGGAGTTCTGAGAACTCAGATATAAAAAAATAATAAAAGTGTCAGAAAGGGCATTTTAAATAAGGATATGAATATCCTTGTTTATTGGAATAGCAAAAATTGTATCGGGGATGACGACTCAGACCCAAGTTCTTATCCTAGTACTGTTACTAATTATTTGTGTGATCTTTGGCAAGTCACTTATTTAGGTTCCCAATCCTTAAAATGAGAGGCAATAGACTAGATCATCTCTAAGGTCCCTTTGAGGTCTAAATCCTTGAACCTATGTTCCTAAATAATCAGATGAGATGAATGACAACCTAGGCTATTGAAAAAAATTCACAGCAACTGGTCCAGCTGTTCTGGAAAACAATTTGGAATTATACTAAGAAAACAAACAAAATATTCCATCCTTTTGACCTGGAGATCCTTTAACTAGTAGTCGACCCCCAAAGAGGTCAGATAGAAAGAGAAAGTTCTCACATTCACCAAAATATTCATTCTGTGGTAGCAAAGAATTGGAAAGAAATTAGATGCCCATTGATTGAAGAATGGTTGAACATATTGTGTTAGAAATATAAAGAACTATTACTGCATATAGGAAGAAATCAGAGAAGCTTAGCAAGAACTGATGATAATAATGACAACAATAATAATAGCATTCAAATAGTCTTTAAGGTTTGCAAAGTATTTTATGAGTATTTCTTCCTTTAATCTTTTTAATTTATGCAGAATAAAATGAACAAAACCAGGAAAACAATAAACATAATTACAACAATGTAACCAGAAAGAACAAAAAATGATCAAGTATGGCCTGAGAAAAGAAAGAAGAAAATGCACTTCTTTCTTTGCAAAGGTGGAGGAATATGAGTGCAGACTATCACCTTCAGAATCAGTGAATATATTGGCTTGTTTTGTTGAACTGTTTTTCTTTTCCTCTTTTTATTTATTTTCATACAAAGAAAAGATTGCCCATTATGTGGAGGAGGAAGAGAATTATTTTCAAAAGTTAAAGTGATATAAAAACAAAAAATCTATAAAATAAAAAGAGAATATATAGCAATTGTGCAAAAATTATCAATAGTCTGTAAAACTGTGGTGAACTGAAATAGTGTAAATAATTTGTTTTTTTCTTTGAAAAGGAGAAAAGCTGAATTTTGGTAACTACTGACAGTGAGTTTGACTTTGATACTTGACAAAATTCTGGTATGGATTTTTAAACAATTGGTTACTGTGCCCATAGGAAAAGATGATCACCAGGGCCTAATCTCTGAATTGACCAAGAAAGACATCATGTCAGATTTTCCTTTTTTTTTTTTTTTTAAATATTTGATAGGATTCCTAGACACATAGATTAAGGGAATTCTGGCATCTGGATTTCAGCAGATCATGTGACAAAATTTCTCATGAAATTCATATGGATGAAAAGGAGAAATGTGGTTGAATGATACCATATATAGATGGACTTGTAGCTGCTTGAACACCAATATCTACAGAGAGTCGATGAATAGTATAATGGCAACCTGGAGGGATGTCTCTGCCGATGTAAAACAGCTTGATTTGGGGCCCTATCTTGTTCAAAATGTTTTCAGTTCAACTAGCATTTAAATACTTACTCTTTGCCAGGCAATGAGGGATGCAAAACTGAGATAAGACATAGTTCCTATCCCCCAGGAGTTTACAATCTAATAGAGAGAGAAGAGACACACACACACTAATTATAACAAAAGATAGAATGCGAAAAGTGCAAGGGAGAAACAAACAGACAAATTGTCATGAGAGATCACTTTCAATTGGTGGGAAATCAGAAAAGATGAGCAACAGAAATAAAGAAGTTAGGGAAAAGATTTGAGTAAAGAAGATGCTGAATCAGGGAATACCATATAGTTGGAAATATGGGGCTGGAGCTCTGGTAGGAGAGTTGGATCCAGAGATGGAGAGTGGACAGTCATTTTCACATAGATTGATAACTAAAACTATACAATGAATGAAATCACTAAGGGAGAGGGTATGGAAAGAGGAGAGGCATTAGGGCAGACACATAGGGAGCTTCTGTGAATTAGGGATGGCAGGATGAAAAGGAGCAAAGAAGATGGAGCAGTTTTCAGGGATTGAGGGAAAGAACAATGAAAGCCCAGGGCTAAAGAAGCCAAGGAAAGAGAGGATATCAAAGAAGGAGGGGGTAGTCACCAGTGTTGATGAGATGTCTTGGTGAAGGATTAAAAAGAAACAAAATCAAAAATAAACAAACATACCTGGTGATAAGGAAATTGCCTGTGACCTCTAAGAGAACATTTTCATCAGAGGAATGGGAATGGAAACCAGATTGCAAGGGACTGAGGAATAAATGTTTGGAGAGGAGTAAGTTTGGCTTTAAAGGGAGGGGAAGGATTATGAAGATTGTTTAAAAAGATGACCCTGGATATAGAAGGTGGGTTTATCAGATTTGTGATAGAACAAAACTATGACCCACAGTGAATACATTGGTTTAACAGACAGACCCAAGATTTGAAAAAAAAAATCCTTAAAAATTTGTGATAAGGGATTTAAGAAGGTGAGATGTAATAGCAATAAATCTAAAGCCCTACATGTAAGTTCACAAAAATTAACTGCCCAAGTACAGCATGGGGCTAGACCTGGCTTAACAGCAAGTTCATGGGAAGAAGGCTAAAAGGTTTTAGTTGATTGCAAACTCAGTATGAGTCAACTGTGTGACGTGAGTTTTAAAATGCTAATATAATTTTAGGTTGCATTATTAGAAGTTTATTTTCCAGGGGGAAAAAAAGATAATAGTATCCATGTACTTTGTACTGATCAGATCACATCTGGTGTGTTCAGGAAGCTCAGTGGATATACTGATGATCCCAGAGTCGAGTCCTGACCTGAATTCAAATCTAATCTCACTTAATCTCTGTGATAACCTGGGCAAATCACCTAGCCTTTATTTTGCCTCTGTTTCATCGACTGTAAAATGGGGATAATAATGACTCTCACATTGCAGGATTGTCATGAAACTCAAATGAGATCATATTTATAAAAAGAACAAAACCAGACAGAAAATCTGCAGTATATAAACACTGATTTGCTTCCCCCCCCCCCTTTTCTGTCCCTTTCAGGTACAGATAACAAGAACAACATTTATTTATAAAGGGCAGCCATATGACTGTGGATAGAGAGCTGGACTTGGAATCAGGAAGACCTGAGTTCAAATGTGACCTCAGACACTGACCAGCTGAGTATGTCAGTATGTCACTTAGCCTGATTTACCTCAGTTTCCTCACTTGTAAAATGAGCTAGAGAAGGAAATAGTACATCACTTCATTTTCCTTGCCAAGAAAACTCCAATATGGGGTCATGAAGAGTCAGACATGACTGACAAAAGACTGAACATAAGAATTCATATAGTGCTTTAAAGTTTGCAAAAATTTTACAAATAGTATCTCAATTATTCCCTTACAACAGTCCTGTGAAGTAGGTACTATTATTAGCTTTCAGATGAGGCAGCTGGTGTTGAGACAGCTTTGTGACTTGTCTAGGGTCATATATAAAAAAAAAAGTTATGATTTGAACTCAGATCTTTCTAACTGCCAGAACTCTAGAGTACAATGTCTATCCAGTGCTGAACTTGTCAATGGGTGCCCCATTATAGGAGGAGTTACAGACAAATTACAATGTTTCAGGAGGAGAGTCATTGGTGTCCTATCATTTTTTAAGTCAACTCTTCATGACTCTATTTGGGGTTTCCTTGACAAATTGGAGAGGTTTGTCATTTCTTTTTCCAGCTCATTTTATAGATGGAGAAATGGATGCAAATAGGGTTAAATGACTTGCCAAGGGTTACACAACTTGCAAGTGTCTGAGGCTAGATTTGAACTCAAGAAGGTGAGTCTTCTTAACTCCACATCCAACACTCTTATCTAGTGACCAGGATGATCAGGGTCTTAAAATTATGTTCATATGGGAAGTCAATGTTTTCTTCTGGAGAAGAGAAAAACTAAATTGAGGTGGGACTGGGATGGACATGATAAAAGTCTTTAAATATTTAAAGACTGTCATGTGGAAGAGGGAAGCATAAAAGGAAGCAGATTTTGGTTCAAGAAAGAACTTTCTTACAATTAGAGCTGTACCCAAATGTAATGTACTATATTATGAATTAGTGAGGTTTTCATTACTGTTAACATTCAAGTAGAGGCTGATATGTTGTAGAGAGAACACTTCCATTGGGTGAGGGATTACATAGCCCAAAGGACAAGGTTTATGGAGTATTTAGTCAATGGAATATCATAATCTGAGGCAATTGCCATTCTTCATTGATTTAGTTTTTCCTGGGTTAGATTGAACTCTTAAGTGATTATGGTTCTTGTTTTGAGGCTTTTTTCAACCAGCACAATTTTATCTGCAAATAGGAATATCTGGAAGATCTTACAATTGATAGGGAATCCCTCTTCTATTTAAATTCTTCATGTCTTTGATATTTGACAAAACTTGCATTTTATTCCTCTTTCCCTCTTATTTTTTTGTCCAAGTTTATGTTTTCTTCTATGTGAGGGAACTCTCTGGAATAAAACCTCTTTCCACTAGTGTATATAAACAATGCAATTATTACTTAGAGCCTTTGAAAGTTACTTTGGATATCCAGAGGGCAAGTGATTTGGTCACACAGCTAGTATATGTCAAAAGTCATACTGGAACTCAGGTCTTTGTGTCTCCAAGGAACATTCTATTTATTACACTAGATTCCCTCTCTCCTGATGTTTCTGTTACTGTTAATTCCTAATAAAGGGTGAGTGGTGAACTAAAGTGTTGTCTGATAATAGGCAGCTAACTGGTACAGTGAATTAAGTGCTAGACTGGGAGTCAGGAAGAACTTCATTCAAATCTTAGTTCCTATCCATGTGATCCTGGACAGGTCGCTTAACTCTTCTTAGCACTAAAAATTGGGGATAATAACACCAACCTCACAGGCTTGCAGTGAGAAGCAAATGAGATTATATAAACATATATAGACATGCACAAATGTTTTTATATAAAGTGTTTCATAAAACTTAAAACTAAATTTTATAAATATAATCTATATTAATTTAATATATAGTAATCTAAAATATAATATATAATATAAATATAATGAAATACTAGATATTATTTTTCTCATAATCTCATTTAATAGGGTGTTCTTTAAGACTCAACAGAGTAAAACTACACTAGTTTAAGTAAGAGGCAGTGGAATAGAATTTTTTTGAATAGAGGTTCTCAAAACTCCTTTAATTCATAGACAGTTCTATCCTGGAGTGATATATCTTTTTTCCCTCTGTTCATTGAAATGTCACCTCTCAGTCCCCATTGGGCTAATACTGAATCTTAGAAGAGCAAATAACACCAAGATTGCAAACCACTTGTGACTCTCGGGTTTGGAAATGGTGGTAGGCAGTTCTGTTTCAGCGAGTATCTAAAGAGTATCTTCCATGAGCCCAAACCATCCAAAGGCAATGTGAAATCCTAGGGTTCTGATGGAAGAATGGTGGATAGTGGCCATTTAAAACAGAAACTAAAAGCAAATGAGAAACTCCCTCTCCCCCAGACCAAGCCAAACCTTAGTGGGCTTAATTGTAACATGCTTGGATTTCAGAAATGAACAACAAGCATCTCAGGGTCCCTTGAAGTTTAGCCCTTGGGCTGGAAGTTTGTGGAGAGCAGATGAAAGTCCTTTAGGGACTTACCATGTTTGATTGCAGGCGCAGCCTTTGGAATGTACATGGCATAGATCCTTGTCTGGTTAGATAATCTGAACCAACAATCTTTGTCATGTGGAAATGATAAACTTGCAAGTATTAGAGAGAAATCAGCTACTGGTCTCATTCATGCTCCTTGACACAAGTTTATCCTACATTTTATCTGTTGCCTTTTGAGGGTCTTGTTTGTTTCTTTCCCAGAAACATATTTGGAAAAGCATAGGAAATGTGGTTCCTGAAATATAGAGGCTGATTCATTTAGGCTCCTAGAAATGCTAGAATTGAAAGGGAGCTTTACAACCTTCTAGTTAAGCCCTCTTGCTTACAAATAAGGATTTCAAGAACTAGAGAGTGTAAGTGACTTACCCAAGGTCCTATAGTCAGTGAACCTGCTCCAAACCCACAACCTGGCATTTTCCTACTATCCTGCAATACATTTGAGCAGGTAAATGGCGCCATGTATAGAGGGTTGGTAGTCAGTGAGACCTGAGTTCAAATCTGACCCAGTCACTAGCTATGTTACTTTGGTCTAGTCACTTCACCCTATTTAACTCTCATCTGTAAAATGAACTAGAAAAGGAAATGGCAACTCCCTAATTGGGGGAAATAAAGAGCTGAACACAACTGAAACATAATAATACCTTTCTTAAAAACAGAGTTTGTATTAGTTTAAGGATGACTCTAATACATTTCCAACCTGTCTGATTCTTTAGACCAGTTAGTTGATATTTATGACTTCGGTTTATATTTAAGGGTTTATTAAAAACATGTCAGTAATAGAAAGTTAGTTTGGAAGACTCAGATTCAAATCTTGATTCTGATGCATACTAGCTATATGTCTCATTGGCAAATCATCTAAGCTTGCTGAGCCCATTTCCTCCTCTGTAAGCTGGGCATGATAATTTAGTTGCACTCATCTCAAGTAAAATAATGTCTCTTATTTTTGCAAACTTTGAAACATCTCATAAAAGTGAGTTATTATTAGTGTAGTCAAGGCCCTATCCCTGACTTCCTTAGTGATTTTTTTAGGCAAGTATCGAACTACAATTTCCTTATCTATAAAATGAATAGAACAGTCTCTATCCTCCAATAGAACTAGAACAAGGTGAACTCAAGGTAGGAGAACATGTGGAAAGAAAAGCATTTATTATGTGGTATCTTACATTTTTAGTTATTCATAGCTTAGCTAGGTGGTCTAATGGAGAGCCAGCTAGACTGGGAATCAGTAAGACTTGGAGTTCCAATTCTGCTTCAGAATTTGCTTAATTTAGCAGGGTGAGTCTGGAGTTGTTAACTATCATCTGTAAAGCAGACAAATAATGGCACCTACCTCATATAGTTGTTGTAACAATCTTATGAGACAGTAGAAGTAAAAAGCTTTGCAAGCCTTCAAATGTTATTTAAATTCTAGCCATGTTTCTTGTTACCATTAAGATCTCATTTGAATATAGGATTCTTGGGGACAAAATTAGGATGGAAGTTATCTGGGTCCTTTCTGTCTCTATTTCTGAGTATAAATGTTCAATAGTTAATTTGGAAAGGAGACAATGGTCAAGTTTGGTATTGGCATGCTACAAATAAGCTGCCAAGGAATTGAAGAAAACTTTGGATAACATTTTTCTAAGTAATTACCTTTCCCTTTTTCTACCTTGCCCACATACTGAAAAGAAAAATTCTCCCATGATGAATTTACATATTTATTGAATAAAAGAAAAGAAGACATGACAGAGTAAGTAGAAGACAGTAGGTAGAAATCTTGAAGACATGGATTCAGGGTCTATTTCTGATAAGAATTGACTATATTGACTGTTTTGACTGTTTGACTGAATTGACAACAGTCATATAAAGCTGTAAGCATGTAATCTAAATTTTATTAGAGATGAATTGCTTGATTGTGTGGGAGTGAATAAAATTTTGATACTGGGAATTCCCCAAACTGATGAAATTATAGGTCTAAATTCCTCCCCTCCCATAAGTAAGTGGAATAAAATCTTTTTTTCTTTTTTTTCCAGTTGCTGAACTTGATGACTGTTGTATATGCACTATCTTCTCTTATATCAGAACTGATGTTATAAGGTCATCATTGTCTGGATCCACAGCCCTCCTAGTGTGGGTGAATCACCTGCCCCCATAATTATGGGGTATTACAACAGACCAGTCCATAGTTATTTGGACACAGGTTGGGGGCAGGGAATGTCTACAGAAATGGCTTAAACATCTGATGATACAGATCAGTCGTGTACTTCCTGCCACTCCTTGCAACTTGCCCTCTGATTCAGAACTTAACTCTTGATTTATTGCCCCATTCTGACAATTGGACTCTTCATTGAATTTGGTTAGAATACTAGCTCCTTGAGAGGAGACTTTACTGCCTTTGTGTCTTCAATACTAGCAAAGAACCTTGTCATGTAATAAATACTCAATAAATGCTTGCTGATTAGTTGATTTTGGTGTTCTGAAGAAAATCTGGCACCAATCTGGCCTGGTCTTTTGAATTAACTGTCTTAGATATTGATTTAAAGATGTCTACATCTCTTCCTACAGACCCTTAGCCTCCCTCCAGTCAATGATTACTCTAATCACTGAATACACTAACCCAAAAGACCAGAGAGTAACACAGGACAATCTTACCTTATATTTATCTATTTTCTGAAGAGTTTAAAATTCTCTCATTTTTTTCTCACTTATCCTCACTCAGAGATGGGGGGGAGGGATTCATCAATCCACTTTACAGGTTGGCATCCAAAAGTAGAGTAACATGCCCAAGGCCCTATATTTAAGGGCTCAAGTTTCCTCATCAATATTGGTCATCATTGACTTAGGGCGATAACTCTGGTCTCTCATTTTTCCAGTTTTGTGACTTCAGAATTCTGTACAAGAAAAGAAATTTCTATGGAAGGGGACATTAGAAATCATTCATAGGGAAGAAAAAAGTTATGAGTCTCTGAAATTCTTGATTCAATATGATTCATTGTAGTTTTTGGGAAAATGTCAAAAAATTCAGAATACCACATTCTACCTTTTCTTCTTTTTTTCCCACCTTTTCTTCTGATAGCCCTCTTCCTACCCCCACCTCCCCCAATAATGCCACCCAAAGAATACAAATATTGACATACTTTGGAAAGACTCCACTTTGGTTGACTGGGAAGGAATAATGGTTGTTGCTAGTTAGGCCTCGAGGGAAAGAATTCAGTGCTATGTGAGCAGGGCCACCACAAATTATTGTATTATGTGTGTGCAAAAGATAGTATTTGTGATGGACTTGTTTAAGGGTTTTAGTCATGTGCCCTGAAGGTTTTATTCCTGTTTTGCCAGTAAAGATTCCATGAAAGCTGTGAATTTTCACCTTTTCTTCATAGAACTCTCTCTCTCTCTCTCTCTCTCTCTCTCTCTCTCTCTCTCTCTCTCTCTCTCTCTCTCTCTCTCTCTGTGTGTGTGTGTGTTGTTTATTCTCTTCAGACACACAGATAAAATTTGTGAAATAGAATCCAAAATTCTCTGCCAGAGGGGAGAGAGGTTTTGCATTTTGATCTCAACTTGTTGACTATGGCAGCTTCCAGGCCATGATTGCTGGGGTTCAGAATATGAGAAGGCTATGCAATACTCTAGGAAACCCAGGAACCCTGAACATTGACACTGGATATTTCAAAGCCAAGGATTTCTTAGGGATTACAGCAGCCACACAAACTTCTGACTTCAATGTCCAAGCAGAAAGTTCCTTTTGGGAAGACCTAGGTCATGATCTGATGAAATATTTTTACCTTCTCTACTTCCCTTCTCAAGGAAGAGTTGATTCTGAAGAGACTCTTGAATTCACTATCAGGGATAAAAAAAATAAAGCTGACCTCTAACCTCTTGATACCTGTCTTTTCCAAGAATGGATCTGGGTTGTTTTTTCCAGTGTGTTCTTTAAGGGATGGAACTTTTAACCCCTTCTGCTGAGAGTAGTATCATGCATAATGATTAGTGAAGGCGAAACTGAGAACAATGAGTATGAGTCAAGGTTAAATTCAGATGGCTGGATCTCACTGTTCAATGGAAGCCCAAGTCAGTAGTGGCTCTCAACAGTTTCTTTTATTGCTGGGTAGTGGGAAGAATGCTTTAAAATAGTAATAGTCAACATTTACATAGTGCTTTTAAAGTCTACAAAGTACTTTGTGAATATCATCTCATTTGGTCTTCTCAATAACCATATGAAACAAATTCTATTATGACCCTCATTTTGTGGATGAGGAAATGAGGCTTGCCCACTTAAGGGGCTTGCCCATAGTCATATAACTTGTAAGAATCAGAAGTGGGGATCTGAATTCAGAACTCCTGACTTTAATGTCTAAGTGCTCCTTCTACTATTCCATTTTCTTCCATTCTACATGTCAAGGAGAATTGAAATAAAGAAAAAGTCTGAAACTCTACTTCATTGGTGGGTGAAGGAATGAATTCTTAGCTTTTGGTGTTTCAAGAAGTCCAATGAGACTTTAACCTTTACCAGGAAACAAAACATGGCCCAGATGTATTCTTTGAAGCTGTAGGAATGCCAAATAAAAGCATAGAAGTTCTGGATGTTAGAGAGATGACATTTGACTCATTGCTCAAAGCCAACCATAACAAAGATTTTGCCCCCTTAATCATCTCAGAAAACTCTCCATTTTTATTTCTTACCATTGGATAAAGGGCCTCTTCAAGAAGGGTTCATGGAAGGTTTTCTGCTCTCTCTGACAAGAGAGGGATTGTGAGTTTATTGTCTCAGCCAAGCTAAGACCTTTTGGCAATTATCTACCTACCTACCTACCTACCTACCTACCTACCTACCTACCTACCTACCTACCTACCTACCTATCTGTCTAATAATTAATCCATCTATGTATCTATCTATATGTATCTATCTATCATCTATTTAGCTATTTATTCTGATGGGACTACTATTGATGGATCCCCTTGGGCAAGGGAGAGGGAGAGAAAAAGAACTTTCCATTTCCCCCTTTTTGGTTGCCACTGTACATGAACTCCTAGATTTCTGAGCCCAAATTGTAAGACTGGCTAATTATGATATATTCTACATGACTAATAGACAAAACCCAAGGAAGAGGATGTGGGGAGAAACTATTAGAACAATAGGAGGAAAGGGACTGGTATAGAAGAAGGAAGAAAGGAACAAAAGAAGTATACAATCATTTATTAAGTGCCTACTGAGTGCTGGGCATTGTTCTAAGTATTTTCCAGATATCTCATTTGATTCCTATTATTATTGTCCCATTTTATAGCTGAGAAAACTGAGGCAGGCAGGGATTAAATATCTTGTCCAAAGTCATGCAGGCTGTCTAAGGTCACATTTGAATTCATATTTTCCTGGCTTACCGCTTTATCCATTATACCATTAAGAGAGGTTTTGTACAGTGAAATGAGAATGGAACTTAGAATCAGTTTGTAGCAGGATTTGAGTATCTGTCTTATCACCTACCAGGAGCATGACCTTGAAGAGGTTTTGAAGCTCCAGTGTCATCATCTATAAACTGAGAATAATACTTATACTAATTACCTCATAGGGTTGTTACTTGTTCCTAGGATCTGATGAGGATATGGGAGTTTACAAAGGATGAGGCAATATCTAAGTACAAGTTATGATACTATTATCTCTCTCCTTCAGAACACAATAATGAGTATATATTTTTCATTTTGTTTTTTCTTTCTTTCAGTTTGATACTTTTTTTTTAGGTTTTTGCAAGGCAAACAGGGTTAAGTGGTTTGCCCAAGGCCACACAGATAGGTAATTATTAAGTGTCTGAGACCAGATTTGAACCCAGGTACACCTGACTCCAAGGCCGGTGCTTTATCCACTATGCCACCTAGCTGCCCCAGTTTGATACTTTCAAATAAGAATCTCCTGAGAATCAGGTATAAGAAATGCATAACTATTACCACAGTATATCTCCATCTTTTTGGGGTATTCTCCACCCTGGTGACTAGTGATCTGTTTGGTCCTTGTCTTTCTGCGTCAAGCCTGGAGGTTCATTTGCTTATTGCTTGGGAAAGTGCCAGAGGCATGTCACGTAACAACCAGAGTCCAATAGTCACTCACTCAACAGGTTGTTTCATGGAAAGGTGGTGCCTCCACACCCCTTATTCTCTCCTTCACCATTCACCCCTACCAAGGGCCAGAGCAAGGAAAGGAGACTCCCTTTAGGAAAAACAAAAGTCAGAATCTTCTGGAACTTTGCCTATTCCTGGGATAATTTTGAAATTTATTCAGTGCTACTGAATATCTGATGAGCCAAGATATTGTTGGAAGTACTGGCTTTACTAATATCCCTGAGGCAAGTGCTCAATTCCATTTAGATTATAAACTCCCTGAAGGCAGGGCCCATATTTTCCTGGTATTTTTTCCCAGCGTCATCACAATACTTTGCGCATAGTAAAGTCTTGTTAAATATTTAATGTTTGATTTAATTAGATTTTACCTTCCTTCATGGGACCAGGTCTTGAAACTAGATCTGTCTGATATATCATTCTCTTGTTATAGTTGTACCTTTTGACTCCCTAATGGTAGATATCAAAGTCTGGTTGCCATTTAGAAAGAACAAGTCATGGTTCTGATCACTGTTAATTTGCCACATCAGCAAGTTTGGGGGACTGGTGATCAAGTGTCAGCCCTCAGTTGATTGATCTCTTGAGAGTTGAGAAGCTGGGATGTTGTATTTAGAAACTGACAGTCAGTAGACTCTCAAAAGCAATGGGGCAAGGGTGAGAAGAGAGTGGAAGTTGTAACCTTTTTCTTAAGAGAATAAAGTTCAGACATTCATGCCAAAGGCTGCTCTTTAATGGTGAATAAGATCCCTTTTTTAGAGAAACTAAAAAAATATGGTGGAAATGAGTTGCCAGGCAGCTAGGTGGTACAGAGGGTCTGGAGTCAGGAAGACCAGAGTTCAAATCCAGCCTCAGGCACTTGTTGTGTGACCCTGAACAAATCACTTACCATGTTTGCCTCAGTTTCCTCAATGAAATAAAGATTCTATGACAATGTAGACTAGGTCAAGAGCCCACATTTGGCATGGGATAGGGTACTCATCAGTTTCATAAAGGCTAGAGACTATGGCTATAGGTCTGTGGCAAGATCAATCCTGTTATCTGTTTTGGTTGAGCATTATAGCAGCAGATCCTACTGCTCCTTTATTGAATGGTAGAGTGGTCCACATGAGACCATATCCTGAGCTATTTCTCTGTGACTCACAACTCACAGAGAAGGAGGAGGCAGCTTGTGTTTGCTAAAAGGCCAGCTGGGGTCCTAAGGAAAAGCATCTCATTCCATCCAGCTAGATAGTGATGGCAGGTCTATTTTGGTAAGTACCTGCTGCTCCCCAACTGGGTCTCTGAATGTCTGTCAATAACCTAAATAAAGTCCCAACTGATCATATGCTTCTAACTAAATTTTCCATTGGGAATGCACATGAAGAGAATGAAGCTGAATCCAGATATTCTTTTTCTTGTTACAAATGGAATAGAAAATAGAGCCTAAAAAGCTTTGACTTCCCAGCGCTAAAACCATTTAAACTCTGATAAAAATAATTAGCCACCCTAGTTGTTGATGATGTGAATTAGGATAGAACATATGAAATGTGGAGAAAATAGCTCCATTCAAAATGCTTAGGATCAGTATCTCAGGCTTGACTTGAGTGGAATAGACAAAGCTTTGTCCCTATGCTTTCACCTTCTGATGAAGGGTGGGCAGAGCTGTAGTGGGGGATACATGGGGGAACTGGTTCCAGCAACAAAGAACCACTTAAAGTGTGCAGCTCCCCTAGATCCCAACCTAGCAGGAGAAAAAGACCAAGAGAAAAATCAGTGTGTTGACTTAGGAATGTGCCTAAGGGAAAGAGGATGCACATGGATGGAGTATGAATAGACGTGTGTGAGAAAGAAGTAGAGAAGTCAATTTTATAATGGTGACAACATCTCCTTCCTCCCCCCCTCAAGTAAGAACCCATCAGAAATGTTTCTGTTTTTTGTTAAATGAAAAGTTCTTCAGGGGATATCTTTATTTTCTTCTTCTTCCTTGTGTTCCTCACCCCAGTCTCCCTTAGTGTCTCATCTTGGGGGTGGGGAGCACTTATATCTTTGGAAATTCAATTTCCCTAAAAAATAGATCAGGCTCAACCATTTATTTGTCAAAGTTCTGGAGCCTGAAAGAGGTTTATAAATAGAATAACTAAATGGTTCAGTGAATAGAGCATCAGGCCTGCAGTAGGGAAGACCCAAGTTTGTCTCAGACTCTTACTAGCTATATGATCCTGGACAAGCCACTTAACCCTGTTTGCCTCAGTTCCTCATTTACTCATCTCTAGTAAAATGAACTGGAGAAGGATTTGGCAAACCACTCTAATATCTTTGCCAAAAAAAAAAACCCAATTGGACATAGCTGAAATGGCTAAACAATAAAGAACAAAATGCTGAAGAACTCATATCACTCCCTGCCCCACACTTACACTCAGTAAACTACAGTGCCTCCCTTTTATCTCTAAGATGAAACACAAAAATGCTCTAATTGATATTCTAGGACCTTCATGACCTAGCCCCCTCCTACTTATCCCATCTTTTTTGTTACTTCAAGTTTTTTGCGATAGACAAGTGCTTCTATTAAAATCCTGTTTTTCAGACTAGGAATTACTTAGAAATCTAAACTTCAGAACAGTCTTACCAAAAATAGACAGTTTCATGCTTACAAGCATGAATTGGAATATTTTAATATGCTGAAGTTGATCAGATTATTGGAGATGTTATGTCAGGACGTCAGATGCAAATGGAAGCTACTTTTTAAAAATTCCTGATTTGTATAAGAATATGAATTACAGAAAAGGGGTTTATTATTACAATCTTCTAAGTATAGAAATATTGTAGCAGTATATGATTTATCATGTTTCAGACATTGATCTAAAGTTCAATATTGCAGATTGTACATATTTTGTGGACAAAGTCACTTTCAATTCAACTTTGCAAGCATTTATTAAGTGCCTATGTGATGAAAAAGGATAGAGCCCTGGACTTGGAGTTTGGAAGACCTAGACTCAAATCAGCTTAGACCCTTGCTGAGTAAGCCTGGGCAAGTCACTCTTTTGAGCCTGTTTCCTGGTTTGAAAAACAGGATTATAATAGTAATATGTAACTCCAAGGGTGATTATGAGAGTCAGGTGAGAAGTTTATGTCAAGCATTTGACAAACCTTAAAGAGAAATGTTGACTATCATCCGGATTATGCATTCAACATCTTCATATTCTGCCTTTTGTTAGCAGCTTCCTTAAGAAGCAGGCCTATCTCTTACCTGTTCTCTTCTTTTAGCTCTGACCAACAAGAAGGACTTATTATTTCAACCTTTTCCTTGGCTGACTTTCTGAATTCCTTTATTCATTCAAGAAGTATTTATTGAACAGTGTATAAAACAAGCATTATGGGAGAGTTTCAAAGAAATCTCATCCAGTCAGTCAATAAACATTTATTAGATTGCCTACCAGACTGAAGGTCTTACAGAGCCATTTGTGCTGACCTCATTGTTGTATGCCTGTGAAACCTGGACAGTCTACCAGGACTGTGCCAGGAAACTGAATCTCTTCCATTTGAATTGTCTTAGGAAGATTTTGAAGATAAGGTACCGGGCATTGAGGTCCTTTCTCAAGCTGAGTTGCCAAACATTCAGATTCTTCTGTGGAAGGCACAACTCCAATGGGCTGGCCATGTGGTTTGAATGTAAAACATACATTGGTCTATTTTATGGGCAACTCACACAAGGCAAGCGCTCACCTGGACTCAGAAAAAAATGATACAAGGTCACCCTCAAGTCTCTCTGACGAACCTTGGAATCCATCATTAGGCAAGAGAGAGACATTAGTATGGGAGTAACCAGCATGGTATGCTTGCATCAAAGAAGGTGCTGTGCTCTGAGTAAAGCAGAATTGCAATAGCTAAAAAAAATGAGAGATGCATAAATTTAGATAACTATCCACTCCAAATACGGAGTGGACTATTTGTGCCTAATCTGTGGAAGAGCCCTCTAAGCTCATACTGGTTTGATCAGCCATAGTAGGACACTCCGTACCTTGAATCCAACAAAATGATGTCATTTTGGTCCTCTTCAAGATTGGAGGACAACAACCATAAAGTTGGTTCTGAGTACCTGTTCTCAGGATACGGGGAAATGAAAGTACCTGTTCTTAGGATTCAGAGAAAGGAAATGTCAATCACTGCTCCCAAAGAGCCCACAGTCTGATGGGGGAGACAATGTATAAACAACTATGTATAAGCAAGATACATACAGGATTATAACACAATATTTCTTTTTTTAATTAATAAATTAATTTATTCTTATTTTGTACAAATAATGTCTTTTTATTACATTGCTAAAATATTCTTGTTTAAGAGTAAACATAATACCCCCTCCTCCCAAGAGAATATAGACCCACATAAGCAATAAAGTAAAGGGGAGAGAGAAAAAAATTAAAATTAAAATAAAAAAATAATAATTGTAGGTATGGCTAGGTGGCACAGTGGATGGAGCACCGGCTCTGGAGCCAGGAGCACCCGAGCCCAAATCCAGCCCCAGACATCCAACAATCACCCAGCTGTGTGACCCCATGCAAGCCACCCCAACTCCATTGCCCTACAAAACCCCCCAAAATAAAAAAGACCCAAAATAAAATAAAATAGTAATCATAATAGTAGGGGCGGCTGGATGACAGATCACTGGCCCTTGAGCCAGGAGCACCCAGGTCCAAATCTGACCTCAGACACCCAACAGTCACCCAGCTGTGCAGCCCCAGGCAGGCCACCCAGCCCCATTTGCCCTGCACCCCCCCAAATAATAATAATAAAAAATGTGCTTCAGTCTGTGTTCCAACACCACCAACTCTGTTGCAGGTAGATCACATTCTTTATGATAAGTCCATCACAAAAGTTACTTCCATATTTTTCCACCGTTGCCATTGCTGATCACACAACTCCCTCCATTCATACTCCTCCACTACCATGAACTATATATTTCTTTCTCTTTTCATTATGTCTCTGCTGTAGGGTAGTTGAGTGGCACAGCAGACAGATCCCCAGCCCTGGGGCCAAGAGACCCCGAACCCACATACCACCTCTTACCCAGCATCCACCCAGCCCTATGATCCTGGATAGGCCATCCAATCCCAGCCCCTTGCAAGAAGTAAAAAAGAAAATGTGTTATATCTGACCACTCTCCCCCCATGGTCCATCCTCTCCTCCATCACTCACATACCCCACCTTTCCCCTGTCCACCTTTTCTCCTTCTTACTACTGATGTCTATACCCCATTGAGTATATATGCTATTTCCTCTCCTAGCCACCTCTGATGAGGGCAAAGATTCCCTCATTCCCCCTCGCCTTCCCCCCTTCCATATCACTACAATAGCTCATTGTAATAAAGAAAAATCTTATTATATGAAACATCTTAGCCTATTTCTCCTCTCCTTTTTCTTTCTCCCATTACATTTCCCTTTTATCTATTGACTCCATTTTTATACCACACTATATCTTCAAATTCAGTTTTCTCCTGTGCTTCATCTATAAAAGCTCCTTCTACATGCTCTATTAAATGAGTAGGTTCATATGAGTATTATCAGGATCATTTTTCTATACAGGAATACATGTAGTTCATCATCATTAAGTCCCTCATATTTTCCTCTTCTCCTCCACTCTCTATGCTTCACCTGAGTTCTGTATTTGAAGATCAAACCTTCTGTTGAGCTCTGTTCCAACAGGAACATTTGAAATTCCCCTGGTTCATTGAAAGTCCATCTTTTTCCCTGGAAGAAGACATTTAGTTTTGCTGGGTAGTTGATTCTCCATTGCATTCTAAGCTGTTTTGCCTTCCGGAATATTATATTCCAAGCCCTATGAGCTTTTAATGTAGTTGCTAAGTCCTGTGTGATCCTGACTGCAGCTCCATGATATTTGAGTTGTGTCCTGGCTGCTTGTAATATTTTCCCTTTGACTTGGGAGTTCTGGAATTTGGCTATAATATTCCTGTGGGTTGTTTTTTTTTTTTTTTTTGGATCTCTTTCTCAGGGAGATGGATGGATTCTCTCCATTTCTATTTTTCCCTCTGCTTCTAGGATATCAGGGCGATTTTCCTGTAATAATTGTTTGAAAATGATGTCAAGGCTCTTTTCCTGGTCATGACTTTCAGGTATTCCAATAATTTTTAAATTATCTTTCCTACATCTGTTTTCCATATCAGTTGTTTTATCAATGAAATGTTTCACATTTTCTTCTAATTTTTCATTCTTTTAGTTTTGAAGTATTGAGTCCCGATTTCTCATAAAATTAGCAATCTCCCTGAGTTCTA
This sequence comes from Macrotis lagotis, assembly GCF_037893015.1. Classification (NCBI taxonomy): domain Eukaryota; kingdom Metazoa; phylum Chordata; class Mammalia; order Peramelemorphia; family Peramelidae; genus Macrotis; species Macrotis lagotis. Next base: position 116,955,898 of record NC_133658.1, on the reverse strand, counting down.
TTTTTTGTCTGTAGGATTTGTTTTCCTCAGAGAGCTTTCTTATCTCCTTTTTCATCTGGCCAATTCTGCTTTAAAAAAATGCATTCTTCTCCTCAATAACTTTTTGAACTGTTTTATCCATTTGACCTATGCTGGTTTTTAACATGTTATTTTCTTCAGCAATTTTGGATCTCCTTGACTAAGCTGCTGACTTCATTTTCATGTTTTTCCTTCATCTCTCTCATTTCTTTTCCCAATTTTTCCTCTATCTCCCTCACTTGATTTTCAAAGTCTTTTTTGAGCTCTGGCATGGCCTGAGCCCAATTTCTGTTATTCTTGGAGTCTTTAGATGCAGGAGCTTGTACCTCTTCATCTTCAGATTGAGTGTTTTGATCCTTCTTGGGATCACAGGCAAAGTATTTCTCAATGGTATTCCTCTTTTTTCTCTGCTTATTCATTTTCCCAGCCTGAGCCTGGTTTGGGGGTGCTTCCTGAGCTTTTGGGACACCCCCACAAGGATCTTAGTGTGTGAGGCTCTGTCCTCCCTCCTGGTCTGTGAATGACCATAAGCGCCCCCCTCTGCCAGGGAGCTGAGGTGGGGGGGGCCCTGCTGTTCTATGGGGGTCCTGGACTGCGATCAGGATCTGAATGTGTTCAGAACCCCAGAGTCCTGTTCCAGGCACACAGGACAGAGCTTGGCAGTCTCTCTCCACTCCCTCCCCAGGCTCAGTGAGCTCATGCCCTGGGGGCTCCTGCTTACCAGCTTCTGCTTCCTGTTCCTGGATCTGGGCTGCCCCGGCCACACTGCTCTGGCAGAGGTCCCGGCCCCCCGTTCCCCCAAGTGTGCCTGATGCTCCCCATGGCATAGGTCAGGAAACTCCCCTGATGCTGTGAGCTGGGGCTCTTAGCACCCTGGGGCTGCCTCTGGGAGGCTGAAGTTCCTTCGCTCTGGTGGGCCAGCCCTCTGGTGGGCCACCTCTCTGATCCTGGGGAGCCAAGCTTTTCAGCTCTTTTCCAGGTTACCTTTGGTTGGAGAATTGTCTCACTGGATCACTCTGTGGGTTCTGTCTCTCAAAAATATAGTTAGAGACCTTAGTTTATAAGTTTTGCTCCAGAGCAACTGAGAGAAGGTCCTCTCCTGTTGCCATGTTGGCTCTGTCCCCCCCCCCCCAACACAATATTTCTAAAAAGAAATTCATTTAATAGAATTCTAACCTTAAGCAATAGAAAAGTTAGGGATTTACTTTCTCCTTTCCCCCAGCTCACTTCCAAAGTCTATCAGTATACCTTTAGTCTTATAGGAACAATTTCATTGTAGCTGCTGTTGAGAATGATCTCCATGGCTAAGTAGGCATTAGACATTTCAGTCTTTGGTTTTCTTGATGTGTTGCTAATTTCTCTTTCTCAAGGATTCTGTACCAATGAGACAGAGATATCTGGAAAGAGGCCAGTAAGTTTGTGATAGGTAAAGGAATTATCTAAAATGTAAAGCTAGGTGGGCCATGGCTGACTGAAGATGGGGAGAAATATAGCTCACAGTTACAATTTAAAGTTTCCTATTTGAACAGATGAGCAGTGAACATTTATATTGTCAGACTATACTATTGTTTTTATATTCATTATTTGTATTTTTCAAATGATATTAAGCATTTTACTAATCATTCAATCTATCAGCAAGCACAAACATTTTCTATGTGCCAGCCATTATGCCAAAGAGAAAACCTAAAAAGTTCTTAGCTTTAGTTCAGAACCTCCAGTTCTTACCTCACCTTCAGTATAGCTTGGAAAGGTAACATGTACATATATAGAAATATACAAAATAAATATAAGATGATTTTGGTGGAAAGTAATAGATTTTAGGAGATCAGAAAAGTCTTGTACAAGATGGTGATTGAATTGAACCTCAAATGAAATTAGAGATTCTGAGAGATAAAGGTGAGGAGGGAGTATATTCTAGGCCTGGGGAACAATCAATGAAAAACTTGGAAGGAAATGATTAAATAAGTTGTAAAAACAATAGTGTACAGTAAGAAGTTTGGTTATGTAGAGGGAAGTAATGTGAAGTAAGCCTGGAAAGATACTTAGGACCAGGTTGTGAGAAGTTTTAAATGCCAGACAGAAGAGATAAACAATATTTGATCCTAGAGATAATAGAAGCCCCTTTATCAAGTAGAGGAATGGGATAGTTTGATTTTTATTTTAGACAAATCTGGCAGCTTTGTGAAGTATGGATTGGAGAGAAGAGATATGAGATAGAGCAATTAGGAGACTTAACTATATGTTAAGAGGTAATGAGAGACATTGGCTGTGTGAATGAAGAGAAAGTGATGGCTCTGAGATGTGTTATGGAAAGAGAAAGAAGATCTGTAACTGAGTAAGTATTTAGAATGGATGAAAGTGAGGGATCAAGGATAATAGGTTATGAATGTGGGTGCCTAGAAGGTATAGAATAGTGGATTTCAGAAGAGGAGTGAGTTTGGAGAGAAAGAATTCAGTATTGAATTTGAAGTATCTTTCTCAACTGAGGGTGCCAAATGTCCAGTGATGTAAAATTAGAACTGAAAAAAGAAAATAGGGCTGAAAATTTAGATCTGGCAGTCATTACCTTTGAGATGATAATTAAGCCCATGTGCATTGATGGGATCAATGAGAGATCCTATAAAATAAGGAGAGAATAGGGCCCATAGTTGAGGGTGGAATAATATAGTGAATGACCCAGCAAAGGAGCCTGAGAAAAATGAATGATCAGGCAAATAAGAGAAAAACTATTAGAGATCAATGTCATGACAATCCAGAGAAGACAGAGTATCCAGGAGGAAAGGATGATCAAAAGTGGCAAATGCTACAGAGAGGTCAAGAAGATGAGTGAGAAAAGGCCATCAGATCTGGTAATTAAGTGACCACTTACAACTTTGGAAAGGGCAGCTTCAGGAGAGTGATAAGTCTGGAAGCTAGATTTGAAAAGGAAGTGAAAGCAAATGAGTGTAGGCAGTAATTTCAAGGAGTTTGTCTGAGGAAGGGAGGAGAGAAATAGAATGATCACTTGACTGGGACAATAGAGACTACTGATTTTTTTCCCTTTTGGATAGGAGAGTCGTATATTTGTAGGCAGCCAGTAGGTAGGGAGAGACTGAAGGTTGTGGAGGCAGCATACAAGAAAGTATGGGAAGGAAATAAGGAGGTACATATGGAAAGGTTGGCTTTAGTGAGGAGACAGGTCTCTTTATCAGGGACTGGAGTAAAGAAGAAGAGTCTTGGGGGAACTGGAGGGATTGTGGGTTGATATGAAAGGGAAAATAATGCTGTCATTTCTAGCATGATCAATATTCTGCACTGATTTCTTTAAAAAAACTATAATGGTACAGTGGATAGAGCACCAGCCCTGAAGTCAGGAGGATCTGAGTACAAATCCAATCTCAAACACTTAATAATTACCTAGCTGTGTGACCTTAGGCAAGTCATTTAACACCATTGCCTTGCAAAAACCAATATATATATATGTATATATATAATTGTTCTTTTAAAAAAGATGTACATTAAAAAGTTCCCTGTCTTCTCCTGTGAGATCCAGTTACTATTTATTTATTTTTGGCAAGAAAATATATGATCAACCTTACACTTGAAGTTGATGGTTAAATAAGCACTTAGCCTAAAAATTCAACTTTTTAAAATATAAATATTTTATTTGTTTTCCAATGATATACAATAGTAGTTTCTACCAACCATTTTTGCAAGGTTTTGAATTTTACAATTCCCCCATTCCCTTCCCTCCTCCTCCCTCTCCCTCTCCCCCCAACAGAAAGCAGTCTGATAGTCTTTACATTTGATTCTTTGATATGCATATATCAATATTTATTGTGCTGAGAGAAAAAAAGCCCTTAAAGGAGGAAGAAAAAAAATAGGGCAGCTAGGTGGCACAGTGGATAGAGCACTGACCCTGGAGTCAAGAGTACCTGAGTTCAAATCTGACCTCAGACACTTAATAATTGCCTAGCTGTATGACCTTGAGCAAGTCACTTAGTCCCATTAACTTACATAAAGAAGAAAGAAAATATTAGAGATAGCAAGATAATGCTTTTTTTAAAAAAGATTTGAAGATAATAATCTTTGGTCTTTGTTTAAACTCCACAGTTCCTTCTCTGGATATAGATGATATTCTCCAATAAAGATCCCCTAAAATAGTCCCTGATTATTGCACTGATAGAATGAGCAAGTCTATCAAGGTTGATCATCACCCCATGTTGTTGTCAAGATGTACAATGTTCTTCTGGTTCTGTTCATCTCAATCAGCATCAATTCATGCAAGTCTTCCCTGGCTTCTCTGAAATCCCATCCCTTCTCATTTCTAATAGAACACTAGTATTCCATCACATACACATACCGCATATTGCTCAGTCATTCCCCAGTGGATAGATATCCCTTTGATTTCCAATTTTTTGCCTCTACAAACAGAGTTGCTATGAATATGTTTATACAAGTGATGTTTTTACCCTTTTTCCATGATCTCTTCAGGGTATAGACCCAGTAGTAGTATTGCTGGATCAAAGGGTATGTCCATTTGTATTGCCCTTTGGGCATAATTCCAAATTGTTCTCCAGAAAGGTTGAATCAGTTCACACTAAAATTTTACTTTGCTAGAGCCTAAGAATTTCTCAGAGTGAGAGCTACCTGTGGAGTTATGAGCATGGCCCGGTACTAGTGTTCAGAAACCTTCAAAGAGCAGCTGGCTCCTTAAGAGGCTTGGGGCCTCACTCCAAGCTCTCTACTAACTCCTTGGTCCTTATCTAGATGATTAAGGACTACTATGCCAGTCCTTATGGCTTAATCAATAATTCGATAACATATGCAGATGTGCAATGCACTCCATGCTAGATTGTGAAACAAAAATCTCAGTGTTTTCTTCTTCAAAAGCCCTAAGTGCTGTATGATCCTCAAGGAGATAGTCAGCTATGCCCTAATCATTTGAACTCCACAGAAATGTGTCTGATAATAGCAATGCCATTATTTTAAAGATACTAATGTTTAATGTACAGTAATGAGGCCCCTAATGAGCATTCAAGTGAATGATGTGAACTTCTGCATTCTATCCCCAGAGGCACAGAAAGTATTGGTCACTCTGACACCAAATACTGACATAGAATTACAATGACACACAGTGTTCATCCCTTCATTTTAAAAAATATGTTTAAGAAGAAATGAGAATTCTTCAGCCTTCCTCCCTTGTCATTTTGTTTTCATTTTGTCTTGAAATCCATTCATTCTGAGAGTGAATTTGTGTGTGCAGGAGCTTGTTGGGGAAGCCAGAAGCCAGGGTTCATGGCAGGTCTCTGTGAACTTATGATAGTGTAGAAAAACAAGCATCGAATTTTTAAATGGGGGAAAAAATCAGAAAAAAAGGCATGCATAAATGATTTATCCTTTCCATGAAAAAATTGATTAATGAAATCTACTATGAAGGGGGTGTCATGCCCTTTAAATATTAGATTTCATTACTAAGTAGACAGTAGGCTTCTGTAAAGGGATATATCACCTCTACCTGCTCTTATGGACACAAATATTTCAAGCCTTTCCTTGTGGTGATCAGAGATGCAAATACCTCAGGTAAGAGAATCTGTAGTCAGGTGAAACATTTTGCTAGACAGATATATTGGCAAGAAAGGGCTTTTGCTAATAGAAGGAACAACTTTCATTGAGGAAGAGGGGAATGAAAGGGAAGATAAAAGAAGTGCATGTATGCATGTATGTATGCATGTATATATGAATATGTATGTATTTTCATGTGCATGACATATGTCCTAGCTTCACGTTAAGCAAACAAGACAGATGCCTTTCAAAAAAGTCAATACCATGAGGGTGGCTAGATGGTGCAGTGAATAGAGCACCGGCCCTGGAATCAGGAGTACCTGAGTTCAAATCCAGCCTCAGACACTTAATAATTACCTAGCTGTGTGGCCTTGGGCAAGTCAATTAACCCCATTGCCTTGCAAAAAACCTAAAAAAAAGTCAATTCCAGATTTCCATTTCTATTATATTGGCACTAGCTGGACTTCTGGGGGACACAGTTCACATTTGAGTGTGCAACTAATCAGTTGCTTAAGATGGAAGAGAGAGAGAGAGAACAAAACCTCCGCTGGCTATAAGTTCTTATTCTAATCAAAAGTAAGACTGTCATATTATGATTTTTTTCCCCCTAGAGGACAAATTCAATCATTCTGAGTTTCAGTTGTGTCTGACACTTTGTGACTCCATTTTAAGGTTTTCATGGCAAAGATAGTAGAGTAGTCTACCATTTTCTTCTTGAACTCATTTTACAGATGAGGAAACTGAGGCCAACAGGGTTAAATGACTTGATCAGAGTCACACAGCTTGTAAAAGGTCTGAGGCCATATTTGAACTCATGGAAATGAGTCTTCCTGACTTCAAGTCCTGCATATTATCCACTATCACCTAACTGTACTAACTTCAGAGAGGGTAAAAATTTAATAATAATAATAATAATAATGGCTTATACTTATATAGTACCTACTATGTGCCTCACACTTAGTTAAGCACTTTACAAATACTATTTCATTTGATCCCCACAATGTCCTTGGTGCTATTATTGTTCCATTTTATAGCTATGGAATGAAGCAAACAAAGGTGAAGGGACTTGCTCAGGGTCAGCTGCCTAAAAGTATCTGGGGCCAATTAGATTTGAACTTAGGACTTATTGATTCCAGGTCTAGGGCTCTATCTGTCCACTGGGTCACCTAGTAAACACATACTGTGTACAAAACACCATGTTAAGGAGCTGGGAATATAAAGATGAAAACTGACAATGTGGAGTTTAGAATCAAATGAAGGTCGAGGGAACACTATTTATACATGCATAAGATACAATATGGGATCATAGATCTGGGTCTGAAAAAAATTCTCAGACTATTTAAGTGATAGAGTCAAAAACTATCCAGGAATTTCTGTGGAGGCAAAGAATACTTCTACCTGGATAGGAAAGAAGAGGAGAAACTTCCAGGTGCCTAACCTGAATCTTGAAGGAAAAACCTTCAAGGCAGCAAGCAACACAGTGAAAAGGGAAGTATAATCTCTAAGTAGATGTTCCATTTTCCCTCTGTTTATGGTTGATGAGTCAATTGTAGTAGACACCATTATTTTCTGTGATTCTATAAGATGTCTCATATCTCAGGCACTATGGTACCTGAGTATGAGGCCAGGGTCAAACCTTGGGAGTGAGGTTCCTGGGTTACTCACCTGAATGCAAATGTCAGAAAGTTTCTATCTATGCCACTTAGTGGCATCTATTTAGGCTTTACTAGTGGCAAATGGAAACCTACTTCTAATTGGGAGTAATTAAAATCTTGAGACTTTACAGTTTATCTCCTCTTAGGCATTTAGCTTGAACTTGGTCAGCAGCATTGGCAGTACCTGAAATGAGGGCTGCCCATGTCAATGTAAATGAACTGGTAGGATCTTGCCCTTTTAACCATTTCCTTTCCCTCTGGTAGTTGCCTTTACCCCGTAGTCTATCTACCATAGCCCTTTTTCTAAACTGGAAGACTTTGTTTGTGATCACAAAAACATTCTGGTTCTATCTTTGTAACTGAAGGCTAAAATGATCTGCTATGTATATTTTATATGAAAATGTGTTTTGTTTATAGCTTCCACAGTCAGAGCCCCCTTTCCCCCTAATAAGCTCATGTCAGAACTCCAAAGTGAGTTTCCCTTAATGGTAGCCTAAAGGACATATTTTGTAAAAATGAAAAATGAACATATTATTTATATATCGATAGCACAAAAAGCATTGATCAATGCAAAACAGGAGTGGGTTTTGTTTCCTTCTCCTTCCCTCCTTCCCCTTTTCTCCACCCCCCCCCCAACCCCCTCCACACTCAACCCTGACTTCCAACTGTTCCAAAAGGGAGAGCTAGTTTGCCCTGGTCAGGCAGTGCTAGGATTCTGTCTTTAATATGGAGCCTTCAACGGCTGAGCCTACAAAATGACTCTCTGACAGCCAGCCATTAATTACCATCATCTGAGTCTAATTCATTCATCCCTTTCCCTCTCATGTAGAGGGACAGCTAGGGCTGAGGGCACTCGGGGAAACGTAGGCATGATTCCATATTCTTTATGCAGAGAGGACTGCCTGCGACTTTGTTGGATGCAGGGGCTTTAATTGAATTGGCTTGCCAATAAAGCTGTTGTCATTCAGTAAGTGAATTTGTTGTACTACTCGAACTGCAGCTGCTGCAGACAGCCCGGAATTTCCTGAAGGCAAGCCAGCCCCTCTGCTAGCCTAGCTTTAGCCTTTTGGATTGATCCTGGAGGTCTTAGAGGATGCCCCCCCCCCTTTGGGGCTTGGGGTTGACCCTCACTCAGATTCTAGGAGTAGATGGTGGTCGCAGTGGAGTCCGGCAGTAGGCAATTGTGTAGAGCAAGGAAGACCCCAAGGGTGAGAAGTGCCCAGCCCTCTAAGATGGTGTGTTATTTCAATCAACAGACAGGCGCTGACCTTGGTGACTGCAGAACTAGTCATGATATAAAATGGTTTTACTTCCTGTTGAAAAAAAAAGAAATAGAAAATATCACAGTTCATAAATTTGCAGAGTCCTGTTTAAGAAATCCAGCATTTAGGGAGGAAACAGGGCAACATTAGAATTGACATTTGTAACAGGGCATTTGGCATGGAATGTTCCAACTTCCTTTCTGATTATAAAACACAGGAAGATTGACAAGTGGTTTGATTTATGATGGCTCCAATATAACATCAAACTGAGTTAAAGTTTTTTAAGGGACCATAGGACCACTCAATAGATTTCATGTTCCTGTACATAAATACATAAATACATACATACACAATACACATACATATATGTTTATGCATATACATATACATATATATATATATATATATATATATATATACACACACACACATGGGGGGCATCATTGATGGTAAGAATACAGCAGCAGATTTTAGAGCTTTTTTTGATATTTTAAAAATTTATTTCACTAAAGTCTCTTTTTTTAGGCACTCCAATCAAGCAATTTCTATGCCTGTAATTTGACATTTTGATGGGGAGCAGCATGGTATATAAGAAGAAACTATGGATCTGGAGGTGGAGTTGGAGGACCTGTTCTGAATCCTGACTCTCTCCCTTACTACCCATGTGATTTTGGTACACCTCTATCCCTCTGTGGGCTTACTTCCTCATCAGTAAAATAAGGAATTTAGCTTATTTTACCTTTAAGGTTTCCTCAGGTTCCTCTAATTTGAGTTTGAATCTCTGCCCTTAAATTTGTAAGTTTTGTGATCATGAGAAGGTCACAACCATTCTAAACCTTGATTTCTTTAACTATGAAATGGGGAATAGTACTTAAGGATAATAGGGATAATGATATTTGCATTACCCACCTTAGAAGACTATTTTGAGGAAAATACTTTGTAAACCATAAAGTATGTGGGAAATTATTATTATTATTATTATTATTACTACTACTATTTCACCTTTAATCCTTCCAAGATTTGTATTTTATTGATGAATTTTCTCAAACAAAACAGATGAACAAATGGAGACAAACATTCAGAGGTAGTGAGAAAAAGTGCTAGACTTAGAGGACCTGGGTTTAAATTCTATATCTGCTGTTTTTGAATCTGTGTGACCTTTGACAAGTCACTTAATATTATCTACAAAATGAGCGAGTTGAACCAAATGACTTCTCAGCTTTATTTAAGTTCTAAATCTGTGATTCTACCACTGTATATGGCAAGTATTATAGTTTAGCAGAGGTTTTTTAAGACTACTCTACCTGAAAAATCCATTGCCCTGTGAGCAACCTTGTGGTAAGATCCACATAGTGGTATGATGGTTAGAGAACCAGCTTTGAAGAGAGGAAGAATTGGATTCAGGTCCTGCCTCTGACACTGACTGAACCATTTGATAAATTTGAGCAAGTTATCTAACCTCTCATGTTCTAAAAACTTTTTAAAAGAGTTTTCTGCAAGTTGCAAAAAAGGTTCAACTTAAATTGGTAGAGGGTGTGGCATACCAGGGCCATACATACCCTAAAGAATGAGAATCTTTTCCCTTCTATTCCTTTGGCCAGTCTGGTGATTGGTTCTCTAAATTTAACATAGTTGATCTTTAGAAAACAAGTGCAGGATCCATCTTGCATCTACACTAGAAGACTCTTGTTTGGAAGCACTTGCTAGAGATTGTGTTTCATTGGTTATTGCCTTTGAGAACCCAGATTCACTTCCAGGCCATGAAGAAGCATCAAAGTTTAGACACTTCAGACTTGTCATTGAAGTACCTGAAATATTGGAGAACTTTGTATTAGTATCTATGCAATCATAGTACTTATGAACAGCTCTCAGCTATTTAGGAGATGACTATTCTTTAATTTTATTATTATTATTTTTTAAAGTTTGAGACAATGGGGTTAAGTGACTTGTCTCAGGTCACACAGCTGGGCAATTAATAAGTGTCTGAGGTCATATTTGAATTCAGATCCTCCTGATTCCAGGGCTGGTGCTCTATTCACTGCACCTCCTAGCTGCCCCCTTGAGATGACTATTCTTAAGTCCTTTTATTTCTCTTTCTTACTCTGGGTACCTCACATCAAGACCATTCTTTTGGTCATTAACAACTCACCCAGAGAATAGTAAAAAAAAAATCTCTAATTTAATATCTTCTTTGTTGGCACTTTGAAATCCCAAGTGATCCATAAATCTTTCAAATTATTAATATTCTTTCTATTCCTTTTCATCAGTGAAAAGAGAGAACTGACTCGACAGATAAATAACTAGGAAGAATAGAAGGTTAGAAGAAGAAACCATTGTGGATAGGACTGTGAGGAAAGTCACTTTTTTGATTCCTTATTAGAGTCTGAATTCTTTTTCTTTTTTGCATTCAGTTGAATACCTTTACAGAATCAAAGTTTTCAGAGTTACATTGATTATTTTTATAACTTTGATTGTGTATTGCCAGTTTTCTCTACAAAAAGAATCTTTAAATTGGTAATTGTATAAATAATGAATGAAATATACCTGTTTCCCACAAATCTACTAGTATTGAGTTTTGTTGCTTTTAATTATTTTGTCAGTTCAATAAATGTCAGGTGATACCTCAAAGTTATTTTATTTGCATTTCTTTCATTATTTATTTATCAAGTTTTCAGTTTTTGAAAATTGTTCATATATTTTGACTTTTTAATATATTATGGATGAGGTGGGGAGGGATGTCATTTCTGTAACTTTTAAAAACACTAGTTCCTTCTGTATTTTAAAGTTGAATTTTTTGGTCATATTTGCTATAAATATTTCCTCTGATTTATTATTTTTATTTTTAGATATATAGAAAATTTTATTACAGTGCATCAAACATGTATATCTTATCCCTAATAATTCCTTTCAAGTTGAATTAGGAAAAAATTCTCTTTACCATAACTGGGATAAGTACTTTTTAAAAATTTTCTTCCTTTCTTTCTCGAGTTCATTTTTTAAAATGTTTAAACCTCAATTAATTGATTAAGAAGTTTAATATAAATGCTATAAAAATTTATCACATAAAATTCCTTTCTGCCATATTCAACCAAATTTTCCCAATTTGTTAAGTAATGCACTTTCCCTATTTTTATTTTCTGTATGTTTTTTAGGGAAGACCCAACTGTCTTTTTTTAAATTAATTTTCTTCCAATTACATACAAAGATATTTTCAACATTCATTTATTGTAAGATTTTAAGTTCTACATTTTTCTTCCTCCTTCATTTCTCTTCTCCCCTCTTGTCAACAAGTAACTTGTTTTAAGTTAAGTATGTACAATTATGTTATACATGTTTCCACATTAGACATGTTGTGAAAGAAGAATCAGAACAAAAGGGAAAAACATAAAACAAATTAAAAAAAATTGAAAATAGTATGCTTTGGTCTGCATTCAGACTCCATAGTTCTTTCTCTGAATGTGGAAAGTATTTTCTATCACAAGTCCTTTAGAATTGTTTTTGATCATTGCACTGCTGAGAAGAGCTAAGTCTATTATAGTTATTCATCAAACTATGTTGCTGTTAGTATGTAAAATGTTCTCCTGTCCTCACTTCACTCAACATCAGTTCATGCAAAAGGGTAAAAGCCCCACATGTACAAAAATATTTATAGCAGCTCTGTTTCTAGTGGCAAAGAACTGGAAATAGGATGTCCATTAATTGGGGAATGGCTGTACAAATTATAGTATGTGAACATAATGGAACACTATCGTTCTATTCGAAATCAGGAGGGATGGTAATTCAGAGAAGCTTGGAAAAACTTGCAAGGACTGATGCTGAGTGAAATGAGCAGAATCAGAAGAATACTGTATACCCTAACAACAACATAGGCTGATGGTCAACCTTGATGGACTTGCTCACTCCATCAGTGCAATAATTAGGGACAATTTTAGGGGATCTATGTTGGAGAATACCATCTGTGGAAAGAACTGTGAAGTTTAAAAGAAGGCCAAAGATTATTATCTTCATTTTAAAAAAAAACTCATTATGTATTACATTATTTTACTATCTCTAATATATTTTTCTTCCTTAAGAACTATTTTTTCTCTCAACACATTTAATTGTGATATATGCATATAATGAAAACAAATGTAAAGACTACCTGACTGCCTTCTATTGGGGGGAGGGTGGAGGAAAAAGAGGGAAGGGAGAAAATTGTAAAATTCAAAACCTCACAAAATTAGGAATTACTATTGTATATAATTAGAAAACAAATAAAATATTTATATTAAAAACCCCCCCAAAAAACATCAGTTCATGCAAGTCTCTCCTGGCTTTTCTCAAGTCTTCCTGTGCATAATTTCTTACAGTACAATAGTACTCCATCACATTTGTATACCACAATTTGTTCAGCCATTCCCTAATTTTGGGGTATTCTCTCATTTTCCAATTCTTTGTTACTACAAAAAAGATCTGAGATGAATATTTTTGTAAATGTGGGTCTTTTCCCATTTTTTATGGTCTCTTTGGATTTATAAGTTTTTAAAACCCCTGTTTTGTACATTTATATATAAATACATATAAATATATGTATGCACAAACACATGCATACACATATATGAATATCCACTGAAAATTTATTTGGATAGATGCATGTTTAATTAGAAGAATTTATATCAGAAAAGCAGGCTTAATTCAGTATATGAAAAATTGTAAACTTAATAGATTATATTGCTAACAAAACCACATGATTATAATAATAGATGCTAATAGATCTTATTTTTCCACAACTATTTGTAAAAAATAACTTTTAACAATGTTTTTAAACTTTGAGTTCCAAATTCTCTCCCTTCCTTCCTTCCTCCTAGGACTTGTCATTGAGAAGACAAGTAATTTAATGTGTTATACATGTGTAGTCATGCAAAACAGATTTTCATAATTATTATGTTGTGAAGGAAAACATAGACCAAAAAATGTTCAAGAAAAATAAAATTTAAAAAGTATGCTTCAATTGATATTTAGCCACCATCAGTTCTTTCTCTGGGGATGGATAGCATTTTTCATATAAGTCCTTCAGAATTGTCTTGGATCATTATACTGCTGAGAACAGCTAAGTCATTCATAGTTAATGATCTTATAATATTGCTGATACTCCAGGTTTTTGTGAGATCATCCTGATAATTCTTTCTTTTTTTTTTAGTTTTTTTTTTTTTTTTAGTAAAGGTGATGGGGTTAAGTGACTTGCCCAAGATGACACGGCTAGGTAATTATTATGTGTCTTAGGCTGGATTTTGAACTCAGGTCCTCCTGATCCCAGAGCTAGTGCTCTACCCACTGTGCCACCTAGTTGCCCCCTGATAATTATTTCTTAAAGTATAATAATGTTTAATCACAGTCATAAACCACAATTCCCCAATTGATAAGCATTTCCTCAATTTTGAATTCTTTGCCACAAGAAGAGTTGCTATGAATATTTTTGTACATTTACATCCTTTTTACTTGTTTTTTTTTTTAACAAACTCTTTTTGGATTTAGACCAGTAGTGTCTAGGTAAAAGGGTATGCATGGTTTTATAGTCCTTTGGGCATAGTTCCAAATTATTCTATAAAATGGTTGAATCAGGTCACAACTCCACCATCAATGCATTAATGTCTCATTCCCCCCCCTATATTCTCTCTAATATATACCATTTTACTCCCTCCCATTAGTTAATCTAATTGGTTTGAGGACATATTTCAGAATCATATTAATTTGCATTTATCCAATCAATAGTGATTTACAGCATTTTTTCATATGGTTATAGATAACTGATGACTTCATCTGAAATTTATCAATTGGGGGATGAGTTATTTTTATAAATTTGACTTAGTTCTTTATATGTTTGAGAAAGGAGGTTTTTATCAAAGAAACTTGGTTCAATTTTTTTTTGTTATTATTGTTATATATCTTTCCCTTCATCTTATTCCCACTGCCCCATTTATTAAATTTTGTCTTTCCTTTCACCCTGTCCCTTCTCAAAACATTTTGCTTTTGACTGTTGCTTTCCCAATCTGCCCTCCCTTCTGTCACCACCCTCTGCCCCCGTCCCATCCTCTTTCCCTCCTACTTTTCCTGTAGGGTAAGATAGATTTCTATTTCCAATTGAATGTCTATGTTATTCCCTCTTTGAGCCAATTCGGATGAAAATAAGATTCACTCTTTCCTCACCTCCCCCATCTTCCCCTCCACTGTATAAGCTCTTTCTTGCTTTGCATCATTCTACCTTTCCCTTTCTCTTTCTCCCAGTACATTCCTTTCTCACTCCTTAATTTTAATTTAAGATAACATTTCTTTATATTAACCTCACACCTGTGCCCTATCTTTTTTAACTGCTCCAATAAAGAGAAAATTCTTTTGGATTATAAGTATCATCTTCCCATGTAGGAATATAAACAGTTTAACATTATTGGGACCCCTATGATTTCTCTGTCCTGTTTACTGTTTTATGCTTCTCTTGAGTCTTATATTTGAAAGTCAATTTTTTTTATTTAACTCAGGTCCAGTCTTGATGAAAGTTCTCTATTTTACTGAATATCCATTTCCCCCCAATAGCTTATGCTCAGTTTTGCTGGGTAGGTGATTCTTGGCCATAATGCTAAACCATTTGCTCTCTGGAATATCATAAGCCAAGTTCTCCAATACTTTTATGTAGAAACTTCTAAATCTTATGTTGTTGTTGTTGATGATATTCTTTGTACTCAAAGAAGACCATGACATCAGGGAGGTGATGCCATGACGGGCAAGTGAATTGTACTTGAGTAAGGGGCTGCTGTATTAAGCTACTAGCCTCACTTTCTCCTCTGGAACCATCTGGCCAGATATAAAAGACAACTGGAGATGACCCTGGATGTGAGGCAATCAGAGCTAAATGACTTTTTCATGGTCACACAGCTTGTAAGTATCAAGTGTCTAGGGTGAGATTTGAACTCAGGTTCTTTTGACTCTAGGGCCTATTCACTATGCCATCTAGTTGCTTTATTCACTGTGCCATCTAGCTGCTCTAAATCTTGTGTTATCCTGATATGGCTCCATGATACTTGAACTGTTTCTTTCTGGTTGCTTGCAATATTTTCTTTTTTGACCTAGGAGCTCTGGAATTTGGTTATAATATTCCTGAGAGCTTTCATTTTGGGAGGTGATTGGTTTTTTTTAATCCTCTGGTTCTAGAATATCAGGACAGTTTTGTTTGACAATTTCTTGAGAGATGAGGTCTAGGCTCTTTTTTTCTATCATGGCTTTCAGGATAGTACAATAAATATTAAATTATCTCTCTTGGATCTATTTTCCAGGTTAGTTGTTTTTCCAGTGAGCTATTTTACATTGTGTCCTATTTTTTCCATTCTTATAGTTTTGTGGTTTCTTGATTTTTCATAAAGTCCTTAACTCCCATTTGCTTAATTTTAATTTTTATGGCATTATTTTCTTCAGTGAGCTTTCGTATCTTTTCACTTAACCTGTTCTACTTTATTAGGTGTTTCTCTTTCCTTTTCTTTTTTTTTTTGGCAAGGAATGGAATTAAATGGTTTGCCCAAGGTCACACAGCTAGTAAGTAACAAGTGATTGACATCAGATTTGAACTCAGGTCCTCTTGACTCCACAGTTAGTGCTCTAGATATGGCACCACATAAATTTCCCATAAGGTGTTTTCTCTTCAGTAAATTTTTATACCTCTTTTTCCATTTGGTCAATTATGCTTTTCAATGTATTCTTCTCTTCCTTGTTTTTTTGTATCTCTTATACCATTTGGCCTAGTCTGTTTTGTAAATTGTTATTTTCCTCAAATATTTTGTGTCTCCTTTACCAAGATGTTGACATTTTCCATTATTTTATTTCATTATTCTAATTTCTCTTCCCAATGTCTCCTTTATCTCTTAATTGATTTTCAAAATTCTTTTTGAGCTTTTCTGTGATGAGACAAATTAATATTTTTTCTTGAAGGCTTTGGATATAGGAACTTTGACTTTGTTAACTTCTCATTGGGGGTTTTGATTTTCCTTATCATCATAGCAATTTTTATGATCGAAAATTTTTGTTGTTTGCTAATTTTTCCAATTTATTTCTTGGCATTTAACTTTAACTCTTTGTTAAAGTGGGACTCTGCTTCCATGGTGGAAGGTTCACTTTCTTAAGCTTCAAAGTTTTTGTGCAGTTGTATTCAGAGATATTTCTAGGGACCTATAAGTTTTTAGTTCTTTCAAGTTGGTATGATCTAAGGAGACATGTTTACAATTCTCCTGGTCTGTGAGAGACACAAGTACTCTTTTCTGCTTTGGAACTGTAATGAGGGTCCATGTTCCACTGCACCTGCAAGTTCTCTTGTGCTAGTGCTCCTTCTTGTCCTGGGACTGGCCACCAGGAAAACAACTTAGATTTTAGTAAGGACAAAGGAATAGCATCCTGTCCTGAGTGCTAGCAAAGAGACTCCTATAATTCCCTCTGATCATTTGTTCAACTCCTTTACCAGCTAGGGACTGAGAGCTCCTGGCTTGCTTAGTTCAAGTATATTCTGGCACAGCCTGTGCTAGACTGCGTTCAACTCTCACTTTGGCATATCAGACCTTTCCTCCTGACCCTCTAAGTTGCTTTTGACTGGAAAACTATTTTATCACATTCTTTTGTGAGTTTTGTCACTCCAGGAATTATTTTATGGCATTATTTAAATATGTTCAGAGGAATTTGGGGGAGAACTCAGAAAGTTGCTGCCTTTTTTTTTGCAATCTTAGTTCTGCTAAAAAAAATCTCTTTTTTTTTTAGATTTTTTTTTTCAAGGCAGTGGGGTTAAGTGGCTTGCCCAAGGCCACACAGCTAGGTAATTATTAAGTGTCTGAGACCAGATTTGAACCCAGGTACTCCTGACTCCAAGGCCGGTGCTCTATCCACTGTGCCACCTAGCCACCCCTAAAAAAATCTTTTGACAAAATTCTATCCCTTTTTCTGTTAATAATCACTGCTAGTCATAGGAGTAAGTGGGGATAGAGCAAAGAGTTCCATTATCACATATTATTTTATATCATGCTAGAAATGCTAGCTAGAGCAGTAAGACAAGATGATGGAATTCAGCAACTATGTATAGGCTGAAGGAAATAAAGCTATCATTTTTTTCATAGACAATAATATTTTCAATTCAGAGCACTATCAAGAACCAACCCCATGTTAACTGAAACAATTCATTATTGCAACAGCTTTGGAGGATAGAAAATAAAGCTGCATAAGTAAGGAGCTTTTCTCTATATTATCAACAAAACTTTAAAAGAAAAGAGAGAAAGGGAAATTCCATTCAAAATAATGATAGCATGTATAAAATATTAGGGAGTCTGCCTACCAGCACATATGCAGAAACTATATGAATATAAGTATAAAACATTCTGAACAGAACCATAGATAGATAAAAATAACTGAGAAATATTAATTGTTCTTGATTAGGTTGTACCACTACAATATGAATGAACACAATACCTAAATAACTAGAGTCAATGCCATGACAGTGAACCAATCTTTGAAGCTAAAAATATTTTATGAATCTAAAAATAAATTCATCCAAGGTGACTTCACCTCAGGGTGAAAATGAAAAAAAGTGGGAAGAAAAGGGGACCTAGCAGTATTAGATCTCAAGCTAAATTCTAAAGCAGTAATAATCAAAAATGTTTGTTTTGATTAATGATTATTATCATTAGGATTGATTAGGCATACAGAAGCAAATGAATATAGAAGCCTAATCGTTCAATAATCTCTAAATACTTGGGTAAAGACACATTATTTGACAAACAGCTGAGAAAACTGGAAATCAGCCTGGCAAAAATTAGCTTAGTAAGACATTTTACTCCATGTTCCAAGACAAGTTCCACCGGAATATATGAGTTATTTATAAAAGATCACATCATAAATGAATTGGGAGAGCAAGGAATGTGTAAGATTTCATAGCAAAACAAAGTATAAAATCAGAGAAAATGAAATGGATCATTTTGATTACATACAATTGAAAAGATTTTACACAAACAAAATCAATGGAGTTAAAATAAGAAAGGAAACAGTTGAGGGGGAACTCTGAATAAAGTTTCTCTGACAATGATTTGTAATCCAAGATACATTAGAAAATGATTAAAATATTTTAGAACAAGAGATATTCTTCAATAGCTAAATGATTAAAGGATATAAACAGGCAGTTCTCAAAGGAAAAATTCAAGCTATAAGTAACCATATTAAAAGATGTTTCAAATCATTAATAATTAGAGAAATGCAAAATAAAAATGGCATTATACTTATAGCCCTCATTTTTCTACTGTTCTACTTTGAATATGGACATAGCATTTTTATTTGGTGTTTAAGAATTTTAAAATCCCCTTACTGTATTGATTTGTATGCTATTAAATACATAAATTATTTTGGGGCGAATTGTCATTTTTTACTATGCCAATCCAGTCCATTCCTGGACACTGTCTTTCAAATGTTTGTGTCCTCCCTTATTTTGGTCATTTTAATTTTACAGCAGTTTTTAAACAGGTTCTATATATTTCGTGGAGAAATAATTCACAACATTTTAACATTTTTATTGTCATAATATTTTTATTTTGTTTTCTTTATTTTAATTGCTAGAAAGAAAAGAATAGAAATGATACTTGTTTCTTAGTCTTGTGTCCTATGATAGATGAACAAATTTATTTTATCCATTAATCTTTTAGTTGAGACAATTGAATTTCTAGATATAGTGTCATGACATATGCACATAATAATGATTTGATCTTCCCATTTTCAAGGTCAATCTTTCCATTTTTTTTAACCTGCCTTATGGTAACTGTTGGAATTTCCCGTATTTTGTCAAGTAAATAGCATCAACAATGGTTATTCTTGTTCTGTAGCTGTTTTTAGTATGGTTGCTTCTAATATATCTCCAGTCCATCTTAATTTGACTTCTGGCTTAAGATAATATACTTTTTTCTTGTTATGTGAAAAAAATTTTATGTAGCTATTTCTTTTATTGTTTTGCTATTACAAAAATAATGAATAAATGTTTAATTTCACACTTTTCCTGCATTTTATATTGATATAATTTTTTTGGAGTTTTTCTTAATATATTTCATAATATTGATTATCTTTCTGATAATTAAATATCTTTGTTTGCCTAGCATAAACTTTGCTTGATCATCATGAATTTTTTTGTAAATGTATTTAATTTAATATTTTTTGAATAGAGAATATTTTCTTCATTAATGAAATTATTTTATGATTTTCCTTTTTAGTATTATCTTCACCTGGTTTTTAAAAACCAATGCCCTCATGTATCACAAAAGATATTTTGAAATGATCTGTATTTCCCAGCAATTATAAATAATATGTGTAACCAAAATTATTTGAACTTGGAAAGCTTATAAAATTCTACTGTATAGCCACCTGAACCAATTTTTTTAAAAGTGTTCTAATTTATTGATGATATCACCCTACTTCCTTTAATATTGGTCTATTGAAGTTATTAATTTCCTATTATTTCAATTTTAAGAATTTATATTTTTCTAGATATTAATTTTAAAAAGCATATTTTTATTGATCCTAAGCAAAATTCTATCTTTTCACTATAAATAATTTACTGGTACTCTTTCCTCCTTGATTTTTTTGAAATTATAATTGCACTATACATTTTATACAATTTTCAATTTTAATTTAGCTATGTATTTTTTTGCATCAAACATGTTTCCTGTAAACAATGTATTGATGAATTTTGTTTCTTGATCCTCTTGGTAATACCTTTTATCTTATTTTTTTATTTTTGCAAAGTAATGGGATTAAGTGACTTGTCCAAGGTCACACAGCTAGGTAATTATTAAGTGGCTGAGGTCAGATTTGAACTCAGGTTCTACTGACCCCAGGACTGGTGCTTTATCCACTGTGCCATCTAGCTACCCTTGGTAAAACCTTTTTAAAAACTTAGGTGAATTGAGATAATTTGTGTTTGAAATCATTTACCTGTCATTTCTTCTCATTGCTAATGGTGTTGTCAAAAGGGAATGGGGTATATTTTGATCTTTTAAAACTTTTTCAACTCTTAGAATTTCTAATTAAATTGATTTTTTCATATTTAAGCTATTCAGTCTTCATATCTTTGCTGCATAACCCTTTTTAATAGAGAAGTTTTGCTTTTGTGATTGTCATTTTTTCTTTTTTTCCTTTATTTTTGGTAATTTGGGGATTTCATCTCTGTTTAAAATTTTTTAATAAATAAATATACATACATTTTAGTGTTTGTTCTCCTTTTGTTCCTGTCATACTATGCCTACTTATTTCAAAGTTTCATTTCTATTACAATTTTTAAAATGTACACACTTTATTTTTGTTATTATTATGCTCAGGTGTTTCTGTGATCTTATCGATTTAGATATTCCTTCCAATGATGTAGATCATGACCCCCATCCTTCCCTGCCCATCTAGCATAATGCCTTTTAATACGTTTCATTAGAGGATTCAACCCAATTTGTATCTATTCAAATCATACAATATATGCAATCTTTAAGTAGAATCAGGCTTTTAGTATATTATTATTATTATTTAAGTATATATTCTATGTAGATTTCAACTCAAAATTTTTTGATTAGTGTTTTTGCATGTCTTTTTAGTTGTGATTTCTGTTGATATATTTTTCAGGTCTTAGCTGTAATTGAAATAGACTTTGGTTTTAAAGCCTTATGATCATGTATGCAAAGTATGCGAATTTTGAGTTCAAATTTGAGATGTAGATTTTGGTTTAACATTGTTGTCTTTAAAAAGACATTTAAAATATATAGTTTCTTTTTTATTTCTCAATGAGAGTAGGATTCTTCCTTCCTTTATAATATTGTAGTTTCTCAATTATTTTCCTCAGTGAATCATATTTTGGCTTTGTCATTGCTGGTGTCCTTGACCTATGTATTTTTTTTTTATTTGTCCAGTGTTGCTTTGTATTATGTACTATGGAATTTTTTAAAACTAAACTTTTGAATGCATAACATTTTTTATTTTTAAAAATCTTTTGATATCCCAACCAAACTAATGTTTTTGTTTTTTTGTGTTGTCATTCAAATACATCATTCTGCTTTGTTATATCATTTAGTTGCTATTAATTTGTTATAATTTGCATTTGTTTTTCATTGTTATTTTTTGATATTAATTTTATTTGAAACTTCCATGGATGTTTTTAGTACTTGGATATAACTTTTTGATTTCCCAAGTTTTCTTAATCTCTTTTTCCTTGGGTTTTTAAAAATTTAAGGATTACTACTTAAATTCCTTTAATATATTTCTGATCCAATTTAATTTGCCCTTTAGCATTTTTCTTTCCCTTCCACTGATGTTTCAACTTCAATGTCTTAAAAAAATTGTCCCTTAAGACTTTAATTTTGAAATATTTTTCTTTGGAGTTATTATCTTTAAAAATAACTTTTAATTCCTTCTCCTATTCTGATTAGGAGTAGAAGGAGCAAATTTTAAAGCTGTAGGCTGGGTGAGAATTAAAGCTTTAGGGATCCCCCCCACCCCCCGGTCTGTTGGTGGTGGTAGTGGAGAAAGTAGACAATCCGTGCAGGACTATAGTAGTGAGGAATGGTTATCTCAGTCCTGGATCTTTGGCAAGGTAAGAAATTGTCTGCAAGGCCTGGGCAGCCTGAAGAAAGAAAAAAACTTGCAAGAAGGTGGAAGAAATCTTTGCTTCTAGTCTTGTGAAGAGAGCAGTCCAGAGCATCCTAAGTTTTTCCTGAAATTGAGGGAGCTACTCATAGTAATCTAAATCTCCCTCAAAGAAGTGCATAGAAAATATGGACCTGAGAAATGCCAAGAATGAGCAGAAGATTACTCAACAGCTTTCTACTCTTGTTGGGGACATGGGAATAAGAATAGTAGGTTGAAATTCCTCAATCTGGAACCTAGGTGAGGAAGAAAGAGACTTCTTTACTTGGGAGGGGGACATTCATGTTGCAGGGTATTGTTCCTAGACCTGCATGGTCCTGCTCAAGGCCTGCATGGTAGGAAATGAGATGAAAAAAGGCCTCAGACTTTAAGTCCATCCCACCCTGGGAGGGAGATAAACATTTTGGATGACTTCCGCCTAGGATATTAAGATGGGGTAACAGGAGTGAATCAGTGGAGACTTACATAGGAACATTGTTGGGTAGGAGGATCAGTCAGTTTTATGAGAATATTTAGTCATAAGCTTACTCAGTTCTTCAGTTGATTGTTTTTCTTGAGGGGTTTTATTTTTTCTATTTTGTGTGTTCATCCTCCCCTTTAATGGAACAGGGTGGAGGTTAGGCAGTATTTCTGAATCCCTGAGAGGATTAGGGCAGAACTGGTCACTTTATCTTTTCTCTATACTTCTGGAGCCAAAATCAAGTAAAAATGAATCTTTACAAGCAGTATATTGACATAGGAAACCACAAATTAACATGATTTACATCTTATTAAATTCAATTACCTTTTTTGTTTTTGTTTTTTGTGGTTTTTTGCAAGGCAATGGGGTTAAGTGACTTGCCCAAGGTCACACAGCAAGGTAATTATTAAAGTGTCTGAGGCTGTATTGGAATTCAAGTCCTCCTGACTCCAGGGCTGGTACTCTATTCACTGTGACATCTACCTGTCCCTCAATTACCTTTTAATCTGGTTTGGGCTCTTATACTCTGAAGTGAGCTGTGAGTTTGATACCTCTGCTCTACTTCATCATTTTCTAGGAAGAACCTCAGTTATAGATCTAAGGCTTCTGTGAGACAAGCTGGTTTAATGGGTGGAATATGGATTGTTGTCTTCCTCATTAGATTGTAAATTCCTTGGAGGATATTTGTGTCTTTTTGAATTTCCAGTGTTTATCATAGTGCCTGGGACTATTTATTGATTGAATGATTTTGGAATTCTGGAAAAATCAGTTCTTCTGTATCAATCTCAATTTCCTTATGTATAAAATGGAGATAATACCGTGATACCTATATCGTAAGGTTGTTGAAAACAAATGAGATTGCGTATGTTTAAAAAGTATTTTGCCAACCTAAAAGTGCCATATAAATGTGAGCTATCATTATTACAATATTTTTCTGACCTATTGTTGGGCTGAAGGATGATAATGGCAGATATAAAGCCCAATGAGAAAGAAGAGCGGCCACATGCTATTTTGATAGCTTTCTTTCTTTGGAACTTCCTGTTCATATCCTTTGATTGTCCTTCCTTTATATGTATAGACACCTGAGTATGTGGACTTTATTCCTTGCTATCCTTGCTCTCTATTTTTATTATCTCTTCTGAATTATTGTTCTTTTCTACTAAAATTCTTCTTTCTTTATGATGTCTGCTAGTCTCTATGATATCAAGTTTGGAAGTTATATATATGCATTTTTCTCTCTACCCCTTCATTTTTAGTTTAAAGGCCTCTTGATCAGATTCTGGGAAAATTTTTTTTCTAACTCTCTTAAGTGCATTCCATTCCTGTTCAAGGGCCCATTATTCCTACATTTTAATCTATGGGGCTCAGAAATACAAAATGCATTCTTAGAGGCTAACTTCTTAACTAGCAATTTACTTCTCTAATGCCTCTTAATTTATTTGAAGTTCCTGCCTTCAATGAGCAGCTGGGATGAAAATACTGCTTATAACCCTTCTTGACCTTTGAAATTTTTTTTGAAGATTTCATCATTTCAGGGCAGCTAGGTGGTGCAGTGGATAGAGCACTGGCCCTGGAGTCAGGAGTACCTGAGTTCAAATTTGACCTCAGACACTTAAATACCTAGCTGTGTGGCCTTAGACAAGCCACTTAATCCCATTGCCTTGCAAAAAAAAAAGATTTCATCATTTTTAATACTGCCTAGTAGATTACTTTGGGCAGGATCAATAATGACCCAAGTCACATAAATCACTGAGAATCTGTAGAGGTTTTCAACTTTGATATAGTTCAGGAATTTCCTTGTCTTGTCCTGAGTCAAACTCCAGGACAATAGACTTCTCAGTTAGTTGTTCAGACCACAGGATCAGTTAGAGAATGGTAGAACATTTAAATAATAGTTTAATAATATACTACATAGATACTACATTTGCTTCAAAATGGTAGCTGAATTCATAAAACGTAAAGTTTGTCATCAGTTCCTTATAGATAATTAAATTATTTTCTTCAAGCATAGGTCTGACCATGGTGTCTCCCTCCTCCAGCTTCATTCCATAAACTCTATTGGTCCCATATAAGTTTTAGGATCAAATATAAACTTTGTCTGGCATTTAAAGTTTTAACAACTTGAGGCCTTCTCTCTTTCTAGTCCTCATTGTTTAAACGTTCTCTCTCCTGACTTCCCTTAGGACTCAGCTCAAACCCCATCTTGACAAAAGGTCTTTTCCATTTCCCATCCTTCTTTTCCTCCTAACTGTCTTGCTCTTCTTTCCATTTACATTGTATAGATTTTGTATGGACATAGCTATTTGCAAGTTGTCTCCTCTATTGCCACAAGGACAGGCATCATCATCTCATTTGATCCTTGCAATAACTCTGGGAGGTAGGGGGTATTGTTATCCTTATTTTACAGATGAGGAAAATGAGGCAAACAGTGACTTGTCTAGGATCACACAACTGGTTAAGTATCTGAGGTTAGATTTGAACTCCTGTCTTTCTGGTTCCTAGGTCAGCTGTTTTATCCACTGTGCTATTTTGAATCGGGTCTTACTCTATGGATAGCAATTTGGCAGGAAATATGGGGAAGAGAGCCTAGCACATAGTAAGAATTTAATAAACATTTGTTGATTGACTGGAATGACTGTATTGCTAGACTCTTAAACCCCAGATCTTGCTTAAAATTATTTCAGCATTTCTAAAACTTTATGCTACTTTTAATTTAATTTAATTTTTCCTTATGAAGAGTCCTGGAAAATGTATTTTTTAAAAAGTTCCTTCAAATGAGGAAACTCTTAGAGTACTTTCCATTGAATCTTAGGTCTTGTTCTTTTGGGGACTAAAAGTTCTTTCACACGCAATATGATTATTTTTCAGTGTCAAAGTCAGTTAACAAGACAGTTAATTGTCACCCTAAGCAAAGCTAAAAATTATGAAATCTTTGGACATGTCATAGCAGCACACTGAACAATTACAGGGCATTGCACAGTTGGTTTTTAATTTGTGACTCTTTGGGGTGACCTAGGTCTTTTCCTATTCTGACTCAGTCTCTGGACTCTTTTGATAGAGAATGTTGCAACGTGTCTTCCTGAGATCTAGAATTTCTACTTTGTTTCCCACACTTGGCACAATCTACAAACTAGTTCTGAAACCTCCAATGAACCTTTTCTCCTGGTCAAAGTGCTTATCCAAGTGGCTCCTAGGTACTAAAACTAATTGATAGTATATCTTAACATGTTCTATGATCTCTGATTACATGCATGTGCCCCTTTCAGCTGCAGACCCTAATGATATTTCTTTTCTTTTCTTTTGCCTACCACCTGTTCACAGTTGTGTTGCAGGGAGATGCTAGAAGTACATAAAAGTTTTTGAAGGATCTTGATTTTCTTGTATAAAATATATAAAAATATAATTGTTGATTCTTAATTTTTCAATTCAATTTAATTTTCAATTCAATTCGATTCAATTATTTCCAAGTGTCTACTTTGTGTCTGCTTACTGCTGAGGAGACATAGCCTTTGCTCTTAAAAGAGCTTACTATCTGGTAAAGCAGATAAGAAAATGTACATAAATAACAGTGGCAGAAGTTACCAAGATATATGACAAACCACTAAAGAGGTATGAGCAAAGCATTATGGTCTTCAGGAAGGGAGAGAGAGAGAGAGAGAGAGAGAGAGAGAGAGAGAGAGAGAGAGAGAGAGAGAGAGAGAGAGATCAAGCAAATATGTTTCATGGATGAATAATAATAGCTAACATTTATATTTATTATTATATATAATATATAACAACAAATTATTATTTATAACTATATAGTGCTTACTATGTGCCAGACATTGTGCTGAGTGCTTTACAATTATCTCATTTGATCCTTGCAATAACTCTGGGAGGTAGGGGTTATTGTTATCCTCATTTTACAGATGAGGAAAATGAGGCAAACAGTGACTTGCCCAAGATCACATAACTGATTAAGTGTCTGAGGTTAGATTTGAACTCACGTTTTCTGGTTCCTAGGTCTACTGTTTTATCCACTGTGTTTTTTGAATTGGGTCCTAATATATGGATAGCATTTTGACAGGAAATATGGGGAAGAGTATTTGGAGAGGAGAAAAAAAAAGTGTGGAGATAGGAAACTGAGACACTGTGGAGAAATACTGAGTAGCTCAGTTGGTTGCCATTTAGGGTACATAAAGAAGAATAGTGAATGAGAAGTGTGGAAAGATTAGGGGCCACATTGTGGTTAGATTGGGGCCACAGTGTACAGGGCTTCAATTGTGATGCTGAAGAGTATTTATTTGATATGCAATGGGAAGTTGCTAAAGGTTTTTTTAAGTAGAGGAAGGACAGGCTTAAACATATCGATTCAGAAAATTAATCTGGTGCTAGTTTGGGAGTAGAAAAGAAGAGTTAGAATATTATTTTAATTGCTTAGACCAGCCAGGTGAGGGACAAAATTAGGGTGGGGCAGGAGAAATTAAAAGAAGACCGATGAGAAAGAGAAAACAGGTAGGGTCAACTGGATTTGGTAAATGAGAATGTAGGTGACTAGGAAGACAAAGAGAATCAAAGGGGAATGTGAGGTTTCAAGGTTGGTTTCCTCTGGTTATTAGTTGTTTAGGGATGGTTATTCAAGGTATAAATGAACCTCTTGTTTACCTAGCTACCATTTACCAAGCTTCTTATAATTGCCACCAAAAGAAAACTGGGGCTAGGAGAGAGCGCAATATTTAAATGACTAAAGATAGATGCTTTGGAGATCTGATATAAAGAAGTGGTCAATGAAAAAGGGGAATGAATGTCAAAAAATGGGTTTTGGATGATACCCCATGAACCTGGTGAGTTTAATCTATCTCTTATTTGCAAAGTTAAATAAGACTGTTTCTATAGGGAGAATCAACTCTTGTCCAGTACTAGGGTAGTAGATAGAGAGCTCCAGTATTGGGTTCAGGAATGCTTCTTGAATCCACTGATTATGTGATTCTAGGTAAATCACTTAACTGCTCAATTTCCATAGCTCTCAATCTAAAATTGTAAGTTCCAGAGCAGGTGCCAATCTGCATTGGTAGTGTTAGTGTCTTTACTGGAGGTTTCTTATACCAAAGGACCAGGACAGAAAAAAATGAATATGCTAATATAAAGAATCTTTAATCAATTACTATTGCTATTTGAAAATAATAATAAAAAATGATGTGTAAAAACAATCCAATTCAGGTTTCAAGTCGACCTTCCCAATGTAAGGTCTGACTGGTTTGAAATCTATTTTTTTGGGGGGGTAATTGGAGGGTGAGGATAGTACATGTAAACATTGATTTTCTTTTTTAAAAAATAGCTATTTTATTTTATTTTTTCTAATTATATGTAAAAATAGTTTTCAAAAACTGATTTTTTATAAGATTTTGAGTTCCACATTTTTCTACCTTGCTTCTTCCCTTCCCTCCCCTTTCCCCAAGACATATCTCATATAGGTCATATATATATATATATATATACATATATATATATGTATGTATATATATATGTACATATATATATATATATATATACAATCATGTTTAACACATTTTCATATTAGTCATGTTGTGAAAGAAGAATCAGAACGAAAGGGGAAAAAACTATGTAAAAGAACCAAAAAAAACTTCCCATAAAACTGATTTTTAGAAAATGAAAATCATATGCTTTAATCTGAATTCAGACTCTATAGTTTTTTTCTCTGGATATGGAGGGCATTTTCCTTCAGAAGTCTTTTAGAATTGTCTTTGCTACATGTATTGTTGAGAAGAACTAAATTTATTATAGTTGATCATCACACAAAAACATTAACTTTCTACATACAAAGCTCAACTACCTTCTCTGGAAAGTGAAGGACTGGACCTTGCTATCTAAAGCCCCTGCTTTCTCAACATACAGTAAGCCTGTGATTCTTCAGAAGAAACTGAGTCTCCTACCTTTTTTCCTGGGATCTCTGGGGTCTTGTGACCCCAAACCTATGACCTGATGTTTAGTAAAAAGAAGAAGACTAAGAGAAACTACCATTTTAGGAATAGAGCGATGCTCCCTCAGTTAAATGTAGACTTGAAATTCCTTTTTACTCATTCTCTAATACCTTCAACATATCCAAATTTCCCATTTACTAGAAAAATGTTCATCCTTCCCTTTCTCCTTCCCCTGCGATATGAATTGTTGTCATTGAATAGATTTGTGTTAAGCCATATTGATTCCGGACATTTAAATGGGATTGCACAGGAACGTTTTCAAAGAATTATATGGAATTTTAGCCAACAAAATGGCTCTCTTTTTAAGGTCAGCAAGAGTGCCGATGTTAAAATGGAGCGTAGTGCTTGGGAAATAGTCTTTTTAATGCCTTCCTCCCTGCCATTCCCAGGCTTGTGCAGGAAATGTAAACCAACATACAATGTGTGTTTTTATTCTCAAGCTCCATTTTGTGGGAAATTGAATGGGGTATTCCATCTACTTGGCGAGGGGCTATAATCAGCTACTCATAGAGAGTAGATGAAGCTATCCCTAAGAAGTCTTGTAAAGATGGCCTACCTGAACTTGAAAGGGCTACTGACAACAAGACCTTTAAAAGTTCAAATGCTCAAGAGGTGATGAAGGAGATATTTAATAACAAAACTGGCTGGTGGGTTCCACATTGAGCCATGAAGGAAGCCCTTTCTATCCATTTTCTAGGGGATAAGTTTGGGTCATATCTCTTCTTATGGGATGTTACGTCTGTTGTGGTGGAGTCTCTCTCTCTCTCTCTCTCTCTCTCTCTCTCTCTCTCTCTCTCTCTCTGCTGTACACAGAAAGCAGTAGATGGAGAGGAGACACAGACTGTTCCAAGAGAACTTAGGTTGGCTACCCTCAGGACCTCTGTAGTACTTTAAAGTATTGAAGTTTAATATTGGTCTTGTGCTTGCATAATGCATGCAGGCAATGATAAAATGGAATCCTATGGTGGTAAGTTTCTGGAAATACATTCGTTCAACTTTTAGGGTGGCTGGTGTCCGGAGGATATGTGTGTGTGTGTGTGTGTGTGTGTGTGTGTGTGTGTGTGTGTGTGTGTTTCTCCTGTGGTATGTTTGAAATCTCAGCACTGGTCCCATCTGTAAGTCAGCAGTAAGTGTCAGTGAGGATGGAAGGTTTTCCCAAAGAAGTGTTGGGTATGTTTGCGTTTGCATCTCATAAACAGTTGCAGTCTGGACGGTCGTCACAGCCACTTTCGGGCTGGAGGCTCTAAGTGCCTTAGTTTGCCAGCATGCTGTAACTATTTCCAAAATGAAATTAAAATATTTTGTAAACTTTCCATTGGATTAGGTCCTTTAAGAATTTAAATAAGGGATGAAGGATGTCAAATCAATCTGGGGGCATTGATGGTCATTTTAAAATTCTACCTCAGTCTGAGTTTGGGCAAACAGTAATTCTAGGAATAAGTTGAGTACAAGAAGTTTGTAAATAAATGTGTTTACTCAACAAATGGATTCAAGATGAAACACTCAGCACTTCTCCAGGGCATTTCCCTTTCTGCCTGTTCATTTTAGCAGCTTGACCAAACTAATTCCCTTCTCTGAGCCTAATATTTAAATGAACTTCTGGCATCTGCTGCATTGTCTGCTTTTCTAGTTCCTTAGGATGGTCATTTACATAGATTCTGTCTAGCTTTCACACTAAGGGCTGATGAAAATCAGCTGAAGATTCCCATGCCTTCTTTTCTCCACTTTGAGTCAAACTACAAGGAGAAATAAGAGAGCTTAGAAATGTATTTCTCATTAGGTTAAAAACCTAGATCCCCAAGATTTTTTTGTTTGCATGTTTTTTTTTTTTCTGGAGAGAAAAAATGAAAATAACTCAGTGATGTAAATGATGTGTTGAGAAATTAGTAATGGTGCCATTAGTTACTAAACTGTATTTCTGCTTATGTTTCTTCAGAAAATTTTTTTTTCAATTAGTTTCCAAGTTCTTGATAATCTACTACAAATGAGCAAGGTATTAAACGGGGGGTTGTTCAGTCATTTTTCAATTGTCTTTGACTCTGTAACCCCATTTGGGGTTTGTCTTGGCAGAGTGATTTGCTATTTCTTCTCCAGTTCATTTTACAGATGAGAAAACTGAGGCAAATAGGGATAAGTGATTTGCCCATGGTCACATCTGATAAGTGTCTGAGGGCAGATTTGAACTCAGGAAGATGAGTCTTCCTGACTCCAGGCCTGGCACTCTAGCTACTCACTATGAAAAGATACAAAAGGGCACATACAAGTTTTCTGCCATTAAGGAGCTTGTAATCTAATTGAAGAGGCAGACTATAGATTAAAGATATATAACTACATGTAAATACAGGGTGTCCCAAAAGTCTAAATGTAGGTTTAAAGTATTAAAGCTTAAAATATTACTGCATAAGCCTCTTGGCTGTGAGGCTGAGGAAATAACCCTTTATCCAATACCTCAGGCAACTCCTAGTACCATATAAGGTGAATGTTATGTTTTCTTAACTAGAAATATCCCACATTAAGAAATCCTGGGGGGGGGGTGCAGTTAGGTGGCACAGTAGATAGAGCACCGGCCCTGGAGTCAGGAGTACCTGGGTTCAAATCTGGCCTCAGACACTTAATAATTACTTAGCTGTGTGGCCTTGGGCAAGCCACTTAATCCCATTTGCCTTGCAAAAACCTAAAAAAAGAAAAAAGAAAAAAGAAATCCTAGGCCTAACCCTAAATACAAGTTATTCTCAAAGCCTTAATACAATTTTAAAATTTAGAGTTGTCACATTGTTTCCAGGGTCTGTTCTTTTCTATAACTTGACTTATCGCTACCAGTTTATGTTTCTTGAGGTTGTTTCTACACTCAGGTGATAGATAATCTCTCCCTATCTTCGTCTGAAGTATGAAGTTTTAAAGGTATATTAAGATTTAGGAATATCATACATTTAAAACTGGACTTGGGGTTTCACGGATGTAAGGCATAAGTATCAAACACACTGCCCACACTACTTTTGAGTGTAGCTTAAAATCAGATTAAAATGTATTTGGGAAATATTTAACAGAATAAATAGAAACACAATATATTATAGATAATGTCCATATGTGGTTTTCTAAGTCAATATGTAGCCTGTAATGACCCTTACATAGGGTTTGGTGGATTTAGTTTTATTTGAGTTTGACACTTTTGCTGTAGGGAATTCTTGGTATGGATCACATGTTGCCAAACATCACTTACTGTTTGATTTATAGACTTGTTTTGGATACTGAGGAGATGAGTGACCTGTCTAGGCTCATGTAGCAAGAAGGCATCAGGAGGAGAAATTGAATTCAGGTCTTGTGTCTCCTTGGTTAGCTCTCAATCCCAAGCTTCTCAAAATAAACATAGATGTGAAAAGATAATTCAGCGTATTTCATAAATTTCAAATGAATAACATGGTTCTGTCTTTCAGAAACTGAATGCAAAAGCCCAGTGATGGGGGGAACCACTTTTGGAGTGATAAGTAGTTTGGAGTGATAAGAAAATGGTATGACTTGAGTTGAACCTTAATTGATGCAGAATTTAGCTATGTAGAGGGTAGGGTAGAGACTCCACATTGTGGAGCAGTGGTTGTTAATATTAGAAACTTAGTTTGGATCCACATTATGGGGCATGGAAAGACCTTGAATTCTAGGTTGAAGTAGTTTAGGTTTTTGTCTTTTAGGTAATGGTAATCAAAAGCTGTAAGTAGTACAGGGTGAAGGGGGATTTGCCTCAGGATATCAGGAAAGCGTGCTTCCTCCCTTAGAGAAAATTCTAAAATGTCATTGCAATTATTGTTCTCACAGTTCTTGGCAAACTTGTACTCTCACATAGAACAATTTCCCCCAAACTCCCAGTCTCAGAATCCCATTACTATGGTGTTTCTCTTTTACATGCACTTTCTTCTCAACTGTCAAGGAGGTAAGGCATGGACTCTTTGAGGTCCAAACTTCCATTCAGTTGTACTTTCTTTTCTGATGCCAAAGTTACCTTCTCCTGACTCCCACCTGAATTTCTCCTGCAAGATTGTCTTTTGTAATACAAAGGGGAGCTACTTGAGGACACACACCACCCAGCACTCTTATGTTCTCTATAATCTAGTTTGAAGTCTGTAATACATCTGAGTCATAGAATTAAATTTCTTTCAGAATATTCCTCTAAGCCATGGGGATTGACCCCTTAGACTGAGAGAGACAGATGTTAAGCTGTTGTTTTAAGATGATCAAATAAGTAAGTACTTATTGAGGGTCTGTTGTACAAGGTAGTATATTCTAACCCAATGTTGGGAGAAGGGATTCAAAGCACTCAAATTTTTTTAGGAGTTTTTTGTTTTATAAACTTTTGTTTTGTTTTTTGTTTTATAAACTTTTAAGGAGTTTATAATCTAGTTGAAGAGAAAAGCTGTGAGGGAAGCAAAAGGTTAGTAATAGTAGGGGGGTTTTGGAGTATAGGGGAAAGCACATTGACTCTGGAGTCAAAGGACCTGGATTTAAATCTTGACTCTGATGTTTATGACTTGTATGACATTGGGCAAATACCTTTACCTCCTTGGTCCTCATGTTCTTCTTCATATATAATGTATATGATGAACGAAGAGGTACCTTTTAGTTCTAGTCTCTTTCATGATCTTATGATTAAGTTCCCTCAGTGTCAAAGATATGCTATAAGACAACACATGAGTAAATGCCATGAATTTGAATAAGGAAGAGAGATAGCTCACTGTGGGTTATGGTAGGGTTATTCCCTTCTCCATAGAGGACAATCTTGAGTTGAACCAAGAGAGAGGAAT